>NW_026690982.1:0-127607 GCF_020826845.1 Diceros bicornis minor | reverse complement strand
ACCCCAGTGCAGGGGATAAGCTTCAGACAAGTCTTTCCATGTCCCTCTGCATGACAATAGACTTCCTCCCCTCTCCCATTCCACAGGCCCACCCACCCGGGACATCCACCTTTGTCATTAGCTCAGGAGAGGATGCAAGATGAGAATCTCTGCTATTGTGTGGGGAGACTCAGTTTCCCGGGTTTCCCCCATGGACACATGTTCTTCAGCTGGGTCTGATTTTCTCCAGACAAGCTGTCTTGCGAAGGATTTGGCCAGCCCTAAGAACCTGAAGGGAAAGGGCGGAGGGGGGTTCTCTCTCTGCCCCCGACAGCCCCGAGCTGGGTCGGTCCCTCAGACCTGGCCAGGGGCAGCCCATCCCCCGGCGCCCTTCCCCGGGGCATCCAAGGGCAGGCTCGGCGCCAGCCCCACCCCGCTCGCCACTGCCCTACCATCGTCCTCCCTCGGGGGGCCTGGGCAGGACAGGGACCCGGGTGTGGGAGGCCTCCAGATCTCAGGCCTGGCACACCGTTTACCAGGCTGCTTCCTCCTCTGACGGGGGCCCAGCACACGCCCCAGGAGACTTGGCAGCCGCCCCCAGGGCTCTATCCTCTGGAACTCGTCCCCTTGGAAGGGGCCTGGCCCAGGTGCCAGGTTCTGCTGGTCGGCCAGCCTCCTTTGGAGAAAGCAGGCAAGCCGAGCCAGGCTTGCAGTGGCCCTGGCGTGACACCTGCCACCTCAGGCAGAGGGCCTCCCGCGTGCCCTCCATGGCGGGTTTCTCCCCGGAGCCGTGGCCTGGGCACTAGGAAGGCCGGGCCTCCCCGACTCCCGGGAGGAGGGGCTAGCCCACTTGCGCCCTGGCCCCCAAACCCTCTGGTGCCATCTGCCTGTCTCGGCACTTCTGACTCCACAGAGCCTTTCCTACATCTGGGCTGCCTGCCGTGGCAAAGTGCAGGCGTGGGGTGAGGCCATGGCTTTGTCTTTCCAGGAAAAAATGAGCCCCTGGCCGAAGCAGCAGGCCCAGGCAGAGCCTTGAGCTTGAAGCCCAGTAGGTCTGTGGCCCTCAGGGCCAGAGCAATGCTTTCAAGGCAGGGAAGCGGCCTGCAAGCTGAGTGGGAGTGGGGGAGGGGAGGGAGACAGCTGAAGCCGAGTCCAGAAGGGCGGCGATGGAAGAGCTGCAGCTGGGTCAGAGCCTGGAGGGAGGGCGGGGCCTTCACTGAGGACCCCCCCGCCCCCCGAGGCCAGCCCTAGGCCCCGGCGGTCGCGCATGCGCCCTTGGCCTGTGTGGCGTGTGGGGGCTTGAACCCAAGCCCGCAGGGCTCCCGGAGCGGCCAGAGAAAGAAGGGCCCATGGAGAGGTAGGCGAGGTGGGCAGGGGGCGCCACCTTACTCTCCTCAGCTCCCTGAGGGAGAGAGAGAGAGACAGAGACAGAGAGAGAGATCCCTGACCTCTGAGTCTCTGCCTCCACCGCTGGCTGGTGCCAACTCACGCGCCATCCCACTTCCAGCCATCACCCCCACGCCTGCCCCGGGGCCAGCCCCACCACAGAGAGGCCGGTTGGTTCCTGCTCACCTCTGTGCCGTCCCTTCCCGACCTGACCCCAGTGCAGGGGATAAGCTTCAGACAAGTCTTTCCATGTCCCTCTGCATGACAATAGACTTCCTCCCCTCTCCCATTCCACAGGCCCACCCACCCGGGACATCCACCTTTGTCATTAGCTCAGGAGAGGATGCAAGATGAGAATCTCTGCTATTGTGTGGGGAGACTCAGTTTCCCGGGTTTCCCCCATGGACACATGTTCTTCAGCTGGGTCTGATTTTCTCCAGACAAGCTGTCTTGCGAAGGATTTGGCCAGCCCTAAGAACCTGAAGGGAAAGGGCGGAGGGGGGTTCTCTCTCTGCCCCCGACAGCCCCGAGCTGGGTCGGTCCCTCAGACCTGGCCAGGGGCAGCCCATCCCCCGGCGCCCTTCCCCGGGGCATCCAAGGGCAGGCTCGGCGCCAGCCCCACCCCGCTCGCCACTGCCCTACCATCGTCCTCCCTCGGGGGGCCTGGGCAGGACAGGGACCCGGGTGTGGGAGGCCTCCAGATCTCAGGCCTGGCACACCGTTTACCAGGCTGCTTCCTCCTCTGACGGGGGCCCAGCACACGCCCCAGGAGACTTGGCAGCCGCCCCCAGGGCTCTATCCTCTGGAACTCGTCCCCTTGGAAGGGGCCTGGCCCAGGTGCCAGGTTCTGCTGGTCGGCCAGCCTCCTTTGGAGAAAGCAGGCAAGCCGAGCCAGGCTTGCAGTGGCCCTGGCGTGACACCTGCCACCTCAGGCAGAGGGCCTCCCGCGTGCCCTCCATGGCGGGTTTCTCCCCGGAGCCGTGGCCTGGGCACTAGGAAGGCCGGGCCTCCCCGACTCCCGGGAGGAGGGGCTAGCCCACTTGCGCCCTGGCCCCCAAACCCTCTGGTGCCATCTGCCTGTCTCCGCACTTCTGACTCCACAGAGCCTTTCCTACATCTGGGCTGCCTGCCGTGGCAAAGTGCAGGCGTGGGGTGAGGCCATGGCTTTGTCTTTCCAGGAAAAAATGAGCCCCTGGCCGAAGCAGCAGGCCCAGGCAGAGCCTTGAGCTTGAAGCCCAGTAGGTCTGTGGCCCTCAGGGCCAGAGCAATGCTTTCAAGGCAGGGAAGCGGCCTGCAAGCTGAGTGGGAGTGGGGGAGGGGAGGGAGACAGCTGAAGCCGAGTCCAGAAGGGCGGCGATGGAAGAGCTGCAGCTGGGTCAGAGCCTGGAGGGAGGGCGGGGCCTTCACTGAGGACCCCCCCGCCCCCCGAGGCCAGCCCTAGGCCCCGGCGGTCGCGCATGCGCCCTTGGCCTGTGTGGCGTGTGGGGGCTTGAACCCAAGCCCGCAGGGCTCCCGGAGCGGCCAGAGAAAGAAGGGCCCATGGAGAGGTAGGCGAGGTGGGCAGGGGGCGCCACCTTACTCTCCTCAGCTCCCTGAGGGAGAGAGAGAGAGACAGAGACAGAGAGAGAGATCCCTGACCTCTGAGTCTCTGCCTCCACCGCTGGCTGGTGCCAACTCACGCGCCATCCCACTTCCAGCCATCACCCCCACGCCTGCCCCGGGGCCAGCCCCACCACAGAGAGGCCGGTTGGTTCCTGCTCACCTCTGTGCCGTCCCTTCCCGACCTGACCCCAGTGCAGGGGATAAGCTTCAGACAAGTCTTTCCATGTCCCTCTGCATGACAATAGACTTCCTCCCCTCTCCCATTCCACAGGCCCACCCACCCGGGACATCCACCTTTGTCATTAGCTCAGGAGAGGATGCAAGATGAGAATCTCTGCTATTGTGTGGGGAGACTCAGTTTCCCGGGTTTCCCCCATGGACACATGTTCTTCAGCTGGGTCTGATTTTCTCCAGACAAGCTGTCTTGCGAAGGATTTGGCCAGCCCTAAGAACCTGAAGGGAAAGGGCGGAGGGGGGTTCTCTCTCTGCCCCCGACAGCCCCGAGCTGGGTCGGTCCCTCAGACCTGGCCAGGGGCAGCCCATCCCCCGGCGCCCTTCCCCGGGGCATCCAAGGGCAGGCTCGGCGCCAGCCCCACCCCGCTCGCCACTGCCCTACCATCGTCCTCCCTCGGGGGGCCTGGGCAGGACAGGGACCCGGGTGTGGGAGGCCTCCAGATCTCAGGCCTGGCACACCGTTTACCAGGCTGCTTCCTCCTCTGACGGGGGCCCAGCACACGCCCCAGGAGACTTGGCAGCCGCCCCCAGGGCTCTATCCTCTGGAACTCGTCCCCTTGGAAGGGGCCTGGCCCAGGTGCCAGGTTCTGCTGGTCGGCCAGCCTCCTTTGGAGAAAGCAGGCAAGCCGAGCCAGGCTTGCAGTGGCCCTGGCGTGACACCTGCCACCTCAGGCAGAGGGCCTCCCGCGTGCCCTCCATGGCGGGTTTCTCCCCGGAGCCGTGGCCTGGGCACTAGGAAGGCCGGGCCTCCCCGACTCCCGGGAGGAGGGGCTAGCCCAGTTGCGCCCTGGCCCCCAAACCCTCTGGTGCCATCTGCCTGTCTCGGCACTTCTGACTCCACAGAGCCTTTCCTACATCTGGGCTGCCTGCCGTGGCAAAGTGCAGGCGTGGGGTGAGGCCATGGCTTTGTCTTTCCAGGAAAAAATGAGCCCCTGGCCGAAGCAGCAGGCCCAGGCAGAGCCTTGAGCTTGAAGCCCAGTAGGTCTGTGGCCCTCAGGGCCAGAGCAATGCTTTCAAGGCAGGGAAGCGGCCTGCAAGCTGAGTGGGAGTGGGGGAGGGGAGGGAGACAGCTGAAGCCGAGTCCAGAAGGGCGGCGATGGAAGAGCTGCAGCTGGGTCAGAGCCTGGAGGGAGGGCGGGGCCTTCACTGAGGACCCCCCCGCCCCCCGAGGCCAGCCCTAGGCCCCGGCGGTCGCGCATGCGCCCTTGGCCTGTGTGGCGTGTGGGGGCTTGAACCCAAGCCCGCAGGGCTCCCGGAGCGGCCAGAGAAAGAAGGGCCCATGGAGAGGTAGGCGAGGTGGGCAGGGGGCGCCACCTTACTCTCCTCAGCTCCCTGAGGGAGAGAGAGAGAGACAGAGACAGAGAGAGAGATCCCTGACCTCTGAGTCTCTGCCTCCACCGCTGGCTGGTGCCAACTCACGCGCCATCCCACTTCCAGCCATCACCCCCACGCCTGCCCCGGGTCCAGCCCCACCACAGAGAGGCCGGTTGGTTCCTGCTCACCTCTGTGCCGTCCCTTCCCGACCTGACCCCAGTGCAGGGGATAAGCTTCAGACAAGTCTTTCCATGTCCCTCTGCATGACAATAGACTTCCTCCCCTCTCCCATTCCACAGGCCCACCCACCCGGGACATCCACCTTTGTCATTAGCTCAGGAGAGGATGCAAGATGAGAATCTCTGCTATTGTGTGGGGAGACTCAGTTTCCCGGGTTTCCCCCATGGACACATGTTCTTCAGCTGGGTCTGATTTTCTCCAGACAAGCTGCCTTGCGAAGGATTTGGCCAGCCCTAAGAACCTGAAGGGAAAGGGCGGAGGGGGGTTCTCTCTCTGCCCCCGACAGCCCCGAGCTGGGTCGGTCCCTCAGACCTGGCCAGGGGCAGCCCATCCCCCGGCGCCCTTCCCCGGGGCATCCAAGGGCAGGCTCGGCGCCAGCCCCACCCCGTTCGCCACTGCCCGACCATCGTCCTCCCTCGGGGGGCCTGGGCAGGACAGGGCCCCGGGTGTGGGAGGCCTCCAGATCTCAGGCCTGGCACACCGTTTACCAGGCTGCTTCCTCCTCTGACGGGGGCCCAGCACACGCCCCAGGAGACTTGGCAGCCGCCCCCAGGGCTCTATCCTCTGGAACTCGTCCCCTTGGAAGGGGCCTGGCCCAGGTGCCATGTTTGGCTGGTCGGCCAGCCTCCTTTGGAGTAAGCAGGCAAGCCGAGCCAGGCTTGCAGTGGCCCTGGCGTGACACCTGCCACCTCAGGCAGAGGGCCTCCCGTGTGCCCTCCATGGCGGGTTTCTCCCCGGAGCCGTGGCCTGGGCACTAGGAAGGCCGGGCCTCCCCGACTCCCGGGAGGAGGGGCTAGCCCAGTTGCGCCCTGGCCCCCAAACCCTCTGGTGCCATCTGCCTGTCTCGGCACTTCTGACTCCACAGAGCCTTTCCTACATCTGGGCTGCCTGCCGTGGCAAAGTGCAGGCGTGGGGTGAGGCCATGGCTTTGTCTTTCCAGGAAAAAATGAGCCCCTGGCCGAAGCAGCAGGCCCAGGCAGAGCCTTGAGCTTGAAGCCCAGTAGGTCTGTGGCCCTCAGGGCCAGAGCAATGCTTTCAAGGCAGGGAAGCGGCCTGCAAGCTGAGTGGGAGTGGGGGAGGGGAGGGAGACAGCTGAAGCCGAGTCCAGAAGGGCGGCGATGGAAGAGCTGCAGCTGGGTCAGAGCCTGGAGGGAGGGCGGGGCCTTCACTGAGGACCCCCCCGCCCCCCGAGGCCAGCCCTAGGCCCCGGCGGTCGCGCATGCGCCCTTGGCCTGTGTGGCGTGTGGGGGCTTGAACCCAAGCCCGCAGGGCTCCCGGAGCGGCCAGAGAAAGAAGGGCCCATGGAGAGGTAGGCGAGGTGGGCAGGGGGCGCCACCTTACTCTCCTCAGCTCCCTGAGGGAGAGAGAGAGAGACAGAGACAGAGAGAGAGATCCCTGACCTCTGAGTCTCTGCCTCCACCGCTGGCTGGTGCCAACTCACGCGCCATCCCACTTCCAGCCATCACCCCCACGCCTGCCCCGGGGCCAGCCTCACCACAGAGAAGCCGGTTGGTTCCTGCTCACCTCTGTGCCTGGAGTCCCTTCCCGACCTGACCCCAGTGCAGGGGATAAGCTTCAGACAAGTCTTTCCATGTCCCTCTGCATGACAATAGACTTCCTCCCCTATCCCATTCCACAGGCCCACCCACCCGGGACATCCACCTTTGTCATTAGCTCAGGAGAGGATGCAAGATGAGAATCTCTGCAATTGTGTGGGGAGACTCAGTTTCCCGGGTTTCCCCCATGGACACATGTTCTTCAGCTGGGTCTGATTTTCTCCAGACAAGCTGTCTTGCGAAGGATTTGGCCAGCCCTAAGAACCTGAAGGGAAAGGGCGGAGGGGGGTTCTCTCTCTGCCCCCGACAGCCCCGAGCTGGGTCGGTCCCTCAGACCTGGCCAGGGGCAGCCCATCCCCCGGCGCCCTTCCCCGGGGCATCCAAGGGCAGGCTCGGCGCCAGCCCCACCCCGCTCGCCACTGCCCGACCATCGTCCTCCCTCGGGGGGCCTGGGCAGGACAGGGACCCGGGTGTGGGAGGCCTCCAGATCTCAGGCCTGGCACACCGTTTACCAGGCTGCTTCCTCCTCTGACGGGGGCCCAGCACACGCCCCAGGAGACTTGGCAGCCGCCCCCAGGGCTCTATCCTCTGGAACTCGTCCCCTTGGAAGGGGCCTGGCCCAGGTGCCATGTTTGGCTGGTCGGCCAGCCTCCTTTGGAGTAAGCAGGCAAGCCGAGCCAGGCTTGCAGTGGCCCTGGCGTGACACCTGCCACCTCAGGCAGAGGGCCTGCCGTGTGCCCTCCATGGCGGGTTTCTCCCTGGAGCCGTGGCCTGGGCACTAGGAAGGCCGGGCCTCCCCGACTCCCGGGAGGAGGGGCTAGCCCACTTGCGCCCTGGCCCCCAAACCCTCTGGTGCCATCTGCCTGTCTCGGCACTTCTGACTCCACAGAGCCTTTCCTACATCTGGGCTGCCTGCCGTGGCAAAGTGCAGGCGTGGGGTGAGGCCATGGCTTTGTCTTTCCAGGAAAAAATGAGCCCCTGGCCGAAGCAGCAGGCCCAGGCAGAGCCTTGAGCTTGAAGCCCAGTAGGTCTGTGGCCCTCAGGGCCAGAGCAATGCTTTCAAGGCAGGGAAGCGGCCTGCAAGCTGAGTGGGAGTGGGGGAGGGGAGGGAGACAGCTGAAGCCGAGTCCAGAAGGGCGGCGATGGAAGAGCTGCAGCTGGGTCAGAGCCTGGAGGGAGGGCGGGGCCTTCACTGAGGACCCCCCCCCAGAGGCCAGCCCTAGGCCCCGGCGGTCGCGCATGCGCCCTTGGCCTGTGTGGTGTGTGGGGGCTGGAACCCAAGCCCGCAGGGCTCCCGGAGCGGCCAGAGAAAGAAGGGCCCATGGAGAGGTAGGCGAGGTGGGCAGGGGGCGCCACCTTACTCTCCTCAGCTCCCTGAGGGAGAGAGAGAGAGACAGAGACAGAGAGAGAGATCCCTGACCTCTGAGTCTCTGCCTCCACCGCTGGCTGGTGCCAACTCACGCGCCATCCCACTTCCAGCCATCACCCCCACGCCTGCCCGGGGCCAGCCCCACCACAGAGAGGCCGGTTGGTTCCTGCTCACCTCTGTGCCAGGAGTCCCTTCCCGACCTGACCCCAGTGCAGGGGATAAGCTTCAGACAAGTCTTTCCATGTCCCTCTGCATGACAATAGACTTCCTCCCCTATCCCATTCCACAGGCCCACCCACCGGGACATCCACCTTTGTCATTAGCTCAGGAGAGGATGCAAGATGAGAATCTCTGCTATTGTGTGGGAAGACTCAGTTTCCCGGGTTTCCCCCATGGACACATGTTCTTCAGCTGGGTCTGATTTTCTCCAGACAAGCTGTCTTGCGAAGGATTTGGCCAGCCCTAAGAAGCTGAATGGAAAGGGCGGAGGGGGGTTCTCTCTCTGCCCCCGACAGCCCCGAGCTGGGTCGGTCCCTCAGACCTGGCCAGGGGCAGCACATCCCCCGGCGCCCTTCCCCGGGGCATCCAAGGGCAGGCTCGGCGCCAGCCCCACCCCGCTCGCCACTGCCCTACCATCGTCCTCCCTCGGGGGGCCTGGGCAGGACAGGGACCCGGGTGTGGGAGGCCTCCAGATCTCAGGCCTGGCACACCGTTTACCAGGCTGCTTCCTCCTCTGACGGGGGCCCAGCACACGCCCCAGGAGACTTGGCAGCCGCCCCCAGGGCTCTATCCTCTGGAACTCGTCCCCTTGGAAGGGGCCTGGCCCAGGTGCCAGGTTCTGCTGGTCGGCCAGCCTCCTTTGGAGAAAGCAGGCAAGCCGAGCCAGGCTTGCAGTGGCCCTGGCGTGACACCTGCCACCTCAGGCAGAGGGCCTCCCGCGTGCCCTCCATGGCGGGTTTCTCCCCGGAGCCGTGGCCTGGGCACTAGGAAGGCCGGGCCTCCCCGACTCCCGGGAGGAGGGGCTAGCCCAGTTGCGCCCTGGCCCCCAAACCCTCTGGTGCCATCTGCCTGTCTCGGCACTTCTGACTCCACAGAGCCTTTCCTACATCTGGGCTGCCTGCCGTGGCAAAGTGCAGGCGTGGGGTGAGGCCATGGCTTTGTCTTTCCAGGAAAAAATGAGCCCCTGGCCGAAGCAGCAGGCCCAGGCAGAGCCTTGAGCTTGAAGCCCAGTAGGTCTGTGGCCCTCAGGGCCAGAGCAATGCTTTCAAGGCAGGGAAGCGGCCTGCAAGCTGAGTGGGAGTGGGGGAGGGGAGGGAGACAGCTGAAGCCGAGTCCAGAAGGGCGGCGATGGAAGAGCTGCAGCTGGGTCAGAGCCTGGAGGGAGGGCGGGGCCTTCACTGAGGACCCCCCCGCCCCCCGAGGCCAGCCCTAGGCCCCGGCGGTCGCGCATGCGCCCTTGGCCTGTGTGGCGTGTGGGGGCTTGAACCCAAGCCCGCAGGGCTCCCGGAGCGGCCAGAGAAAGAAGGGCCCATGGAGAGGTAGGCGAGGTGGGCAGGGGGCGCCACCTTACTCTCCTCAGCTCCCTGAGGGAGAGAGAGAGAGACAGAGACAGAGAGAGAGATCCCTGACCTCTGAGTCTCTGCCTCCACCGCTGGCTGGTGCCAACTCACGCGCCATCCCACTTCCAGCCATCACCCCCACGCCTGCCCCGGGGCCAGCCTCACCACAGAGAAGCCGGTTGGTTCCTGCTCACCTCTGTGCCTGGAGTCCCTTCCCGACCTGACCCCAGTGCAGGGGATAAGCTTCAGACAAGTCTTTCCATGTCCCTCTGCATGACAATAGACTTCCTCCCCTATCCCATTCCACAGGCCCACCCACCCGGGACATCCACCTTTGTCATTAGCTCAGGAGAGGATGCAAGATGAGAATCTCTGCAATTGTGTGGGGAGACTCAGTTTCCCGGGTTTCCCCCATGGACACATGTTCTTCAGCTGGGTCTGATTTTCTCCAGACAAGCTGTCTTGCGAAGGATTTGGCCAGCCCTAAGAACCTGAAGGGAAAGGGCGGAGGGGGGTTCTCTCTCTGCCCCCGACAGCCCCGAGCTGGGTCGGTCCCTCAGACCTGGCCAGGGGCAGCCCATCCCCCGGCGCCCTTCCCCGGGGCATCCAAGGGCAGGCTCGGCGCCAGCCCCACCCCGCTCGCCACTGCCCGACCATCGTCCTCCCTCGGGGGGCCTGGGCAGGACAGGGACCCGGGTGTGGGAGGCCTCCAGATCTCAGGCCTGGCACACCGTTTACCAGGCTGCTTCCTCCTCTGACGGGGGCCCAGCACACGCCCCAGGAGACTTGGCAGCCGCCCCCAGGGCTCTATCCTCTGGAACTCGTCCCCTTGGAAGGGGCCTGGCCCAGGTGCCATGTTTGGCTGGTCGGCCAGCCTCCTTTGGAGTAAGCAGGCAAGCCGAGCCAGGCTTGCAGTGGCCCTGGCGTGACACCTGCCACCTCAGGCAGAGGGCCTGCCGTGTGCCCTCCATGGCGGGTTTCTCCCTGGAGCCGTGGCCTGGGCACTAGGAAGGCCGGGCCTCCCCGACTCCCGGGAGGAGGGGCTAGCCCACTTGCGCCCTGGCCCCCAAACCCTCTGGTGCCATCTGCCTGTCTCGGCACTTCTGACTCCACAGAGCCTTTCCTACATCTGGGCTGCCTGCCGTGGCAAAGTGCAGGCGTGGGGTGAGGCCATGGCTTTGTCTTTCCAGGAAAAAATGAGCCCCTGGCCGAAGCAGCAGGCCCAGGCAGAGCCTTGAGCTTGAAGCCCAGTAGGTCTGTGGCCCTCAGGGCCAGAGCAATGCTTTCAAGGCAGGGAAGCGGCCTGCAAGCTGAGTGGGAGTGGGGGAGGGGAGGGAGACAGCTGAAGCCGAGTCCAGAAGGGCGGCGATGGAAGAGCTGCAGCTGGGTCAGAGCCTGGAGGGAGGGCGGGGCCTTCACTGAGGACCCCCCCCCAGAGGCCAGCCCTAGGCCCCGGCGGTCGCGCATGCGCCCTTGGCCTGTGTGGTGTGTGGGGGCTGGAACCCAAGCCCGCAGGGCTCCCGGAGCGGCCAGAGAAAGAAGGGCCCATGGAGAGGTAGGCGAGGTGGGCAGGGGGCGCCACCTTACTCTCCTCAGCTCCCTGAGGGAGAGAGAGAGAGACAGAGACAGAGAGAGAGATCCCTGACCTCTGAGTCTCTGCCTCCACCGCTGGCTGGTGCCAACTCACGCGCCATCCCACTTCCAGCCATCACCCCCACGCCTGCCCCGGGGCCAGCCCCACCACAGAGAGGCCGGTTGGTTCCTGCTCACCTCTGTGCCAGGAGTCCCTTCCCGACCTGACCCCAGTGCAGGGGATAAGCTTCAGACAAGTCTTTCCATGTCCCTCTGCATGACAATAGACTTCCTCCCCTATCCCATTCCACAGGCCCACCCACCGGGACATCCACCTTTGTCATTAGCTCAGGAGAGGATGCAAGATGAGAATCTCTGCTATTGTGTGGGAAGACTCAGTTTCCCGGGTTTCCCCCATGGACACATGTTCTTCAGCTGGGTCTGATTTTCTCCAGACAAGCTGTCTTGCGAAGGATTTGGCCAGCCCTAAGAAGCTGAATGGAAAGGGCGGAGGGGGGTTCTCTCTCTGCCCCCGACAGCCCCGAGCTGGGTCGGTCCCTCAGACCTGGCCAGGGGCAGCACATCCCCCGGCGCCCTTCCCCGGGGCATCCAAGGGCAGGCTCGGCGCCAGCCCCACCCCGCTCGCCACTGCCCTACCATCGTCCTCCCTCGGGGGGCCTGGGCAGGACAGGGACCCGGGTGTGGGAGGCCTCCAGATCTCAGGCCTGGCACACCGTTAACCAGGCTGCTTCCTCCTCTGACGGGGGCCCAGCACACGCCCCAGGAGACTTGGCAGCCGCCCCCAGGGCTCTATCCTCTGGAACTCGTCCCCTTGGAAGGGGCCTGGCCCAGGTGCCAGGTTCTGCTGGTCGGCCAGCCTCCTTTGGAGAAAGCAGGCAAGCCGAGCCAGGCTTGCAGTGGCCCTGGCGTGACACCTGCCACCTCAGGCAGAGGGCCTCCCGCGTGCCCTCCATGGCGGGTTTCTCCCCGGAGCCGTGGCCTGGGCACTAGGAAGGCCGGGCCTCCCCGACTCCCGGGAGGAGGGGCTAGCCCACTTGCGCCCTGGCCCCCAAACCCTCTGGTGCCATCTGCCTGTCTCGGCACTTCTGACTCCACAGAGCCTTTCCTACATCTGGGCTGCCTGCCGTGGCAAAGTGCAGGCGTGGGGTGAGGCCATGGCTTTGTCTTTCCAGGAAAAAATGAGCCCCTGGCCGAAGCAGCAGGCCCAGGCAGAGCCTTGAGCTTGAAGCCCAGTAGGTCTGTGGCCCTCAGGGCCAGAGCAATGCTTTCAAGGCAGGGAAGCGGCCTGCAAGCTGAGTGGGAGTGGGGGAGGGGAGGGAGACAGCTGAAGCCGAGTCCAGAAGGGCGGCGATGGAAGAGCTGCAGCTGGGTCAGAGCCTGGAGGGAGGGCGGGGCCTTCACTGAGGACCCCCCCGCCCCCCGAGGCCAGCCCTAGGCCCCGGCGGTCGCGCATGCGCCCTTGGCCTGTGTGGCGTGTGGGGGCTTGAACCCAAGCCCGCAGGGCTCCCGGAGCGGCCAGAGAAAGAAGGGCCCATGGAGAGGTAGGCGAGGTGGGCAGGGGGCGCCACCTTACTCTCCTCAGCTCCCTGAGGGAGAGAGAGAGAGACAGAGACAGAGAGAGAGATCCCTGACCTCTGAGTCTCTGCCTCCACCGCTGGCTGGTGCCAACTCACGCGCCATCCCACTTCCAGCCATCACCCCCACGCCTGCCCCGGGGCCAGCCTCACCACAGAGAAGCCGGTTGGTTCCTGCTCACCTCTGTGCCTGGAGTCCCTTCCCGACCTGACCCCAGTGCAGGGGATAAGCTTCAGACAAGTCTTTCCATGTCCCTCTGCATGACAATAGACTTCCTCCCCTATCCCATTCCACAGGCCCACCCACCCGGGACATCCACCTTTGTCATTAGCTCAGGAGAGGATGCAAGATGAGAATCTCTGCAATTGTGTGGGGAGACTCAGTTTCCCGGGTTTCCCCCATGGACACATGTTCTTCAGCTGGGTCTGATTTTCTCCAGACAAGCTGTCTTGCGAAGGATTTGGCCAGCCCTAAGAACCTGAAGGGAAAGGGCGGAGGGGGGTTCTCTCTCTGCCCCCGACAGCCCCGAGCTGGGTCGGTCCCTCAGACCTGGCCAGGGGCAGCCCATCCCCCGGCGCCCTTCCCCGGGGCATCCAAGGGCAGGCTCGGCGCCAGCCCCACCCCGCTCGCCACTGCCCGACCATCGTCCTCCCTCGGGGGGCCTGGGCAGGACAGGGACCCGGGTGTGGGAGGCCTCCAGATCTCAGGCCTGGCACACCGTTTACCAGGCTGCTTCCTCCTCTGACGGGGGCCCAGCACACGCCCCAGGAGACTTGGCAGCCGCCCCCAGGGCTCTATCCTCTGGAACTCGTCCCCTTGGAAGGGGCCTGGCCCAGGTGCCATGTTTGGCTGGTCGGCCAGCCTCCTTTGGAGTAAGCAGGCAAGCCGAGCCAGGCTTGCAGTGGCCCTGGCGTGACACCTGCCACCTCAGGCAGAGGGCCTGCCGTGTGCCCTCCATGGCGGGTTTCTCCCTGGAGCCGTGGCCTGGGCACTAGGAAGGCCGGGCCTCCCCGACTCCCGGGAGGAGGGGCTAGCCCACTTGCGCCCTGGCCCCCAAACCCTCTGGTGCCATCTGCCTGTCTCGGCACTTCTGACTCCACAGAGCCTTTCCTACATCTGGGCTGCCTGCCGTGGCAAAGTGCAGGCGTGGGGTGAGGCCATGGCTTTGTCTTTCCAGGAAAAAATGAGCCCCTGGCCGAAGCAGCAGGCCCAGGCAGAGCCTTGAGCTTGAAGCCCAGTAGGTCTGTGGCCCTCAGGGCCAGAGCAATGCTTTCAAGGCAGGGAAGCGGCCTGCAAGCTGAGTGGGAGTGGGGGAGGGGAGGGAGACAGCTGAAGCCGAGTCCAGAAGGGCGGCGATGGAAGAGCTGCAGCTGGGTCAGAGCCTGGAGGGAGGGCGGGGCCTTCACTGAGGACCCCCCCCCAGAGGCCAGCCCTAGGCCCCGGCGGTCGCGCATGCGCCCTTGGCCTGTGTGGTGTGTGGGGGCTGGAACCCAAGCCCGCAGGGCTCCCGGAGCGGCCAGAGAAAGAAGGGCCCATGGAGAGGTAGGCGAGGTGGGCAGGGGGCGCCACCTTACTCTCCTCAGCTCCCTGAGGGAGAGAGAGAGAGACAGAGACAGAGAGAGAGATCCCTGACCTCTGAGTCTCTGCCTCCACCGCTGGCTGGTGCCAACTCACGCGCCATCCCACTTCCAGCCATCACCCCCACGCCTGCCCGGGGCCAGCCCCACCACAGAGAGGCCGGTTGGTTCCTGCTCACCTCTGTGCCAGGAGTCCCTTCCCGACCTGACCCCAGTGCAGGGGATAAGCTTCAGACAAGTCTTTCCATGTCCCTCTGCATGACAATAGACTTCCTCCCCTATCCCATTCCACAGGCCCACCCACCGGGACATCCACCTTTGTCATTAGCTCAGGAGAGGATGCAAGATGAGAATCTCTGCTATTGTGTGGGAAGACTCAGTTTCCCGGGTTTCCCCCATGGACACATGTTCTTCAGCTGGGTCTGATTTTCTCCAGACAAGCTGTCTTGCGAAGGATTTGGCCAGCCCTAAGAAGCTGAATGGAAAGGGCGGAGGGGGGTTCTCTCTCTGCCCCCGACAGCCCCGAGCTGGGTCGGTCCCTCAGACCTGGCCAGGGGCAGCACATCCCCCGGCGCCCTTCCCCGGGGCATCCAAGGGCAGGCTCGGCGCCAGCCCCACCCCGCTCGCCACTGCCCTACCATCGTCCTCCCTCGGGGGGCCTGGGCAGGACAGGGACCCGGGTGTGGGAGGCCTCCAGATCTCAGGCCTGGCACACCGTTTACCAGGCTGCTTCCTCCTCTGACGGGGGCCCAGCACACGCCCCAGGAGACTTGGCAGCCGCCCCCAGGGCTCTATCCTCTGGAACTCGTCCCCTTGGAAGGGGCCTGGCCCAGGTGCCAGGTTCTGCTGGTCGGCCAGCCTCCTTTGGAGAAAGCAGGCAAGCCGAGCCAGGCTTGCAGTGGCCCTGGCGTGACACCTGCCACCTCAGGCAGAGGGCCTCCCGCGTGCCCTCCATGGCGGGTTTCTCCCCGGAGCCGTGGCCTGGGCACTAGGAAGGCCGGGCCTCCCCGACTCCCGGGAGGAGGGGCTAGCCCAGTTGCGCCCTGGCCCCCAAACCCTCTGGTGCCATCTGCCTGTCTCGGCACTTCTGACTCCACAGAGCCTTTCCTACATCTGGGCTGCCTGCCGTGGCAAAGTGCAGGCGTGGGGTGAGGCCATGGCTTTGTCTTTCCAGGAAAAAATGAGCCCCTGGCCGAAGCAGCAGGCCCAGGCAGAGCCTTGAGCTTGAAGCCCAGTAGGTCTGTGGCCCTCAGGGCCAGAGCAATGCTTTCAAGGCAGGGAAGCGGCCTGCAAGCTGAGTGGGAGTGGGGGAGGGGAGGGAGACAGCTGAAGCCGAGTCCAGAAGGGCGGCGATGGAAGAGCTGCAGCTGGGTCAGAGCCTGGAGGGAGGGCGGGGCCTTCACTGAGGACCCCCCCGCCCCCCGAGGCCAGCCCTAGGCCCCGGCGGTCGCGCATGCGCCCTTGGCCTGTGTGGCGTGTGGGGGCTTGAACCCAAGCCCGCAGGGCTCCCGGAGCGGCCAGAGAAAGAAGGGCCCATGGAGAGGTAGGCGAGGTGGGCAGGGGGCGCCACCTTACTCTCCTCAGCTCCCTGAGGGAGAGAGAGAGAGACAGAGACAGAGAGAGAGATCCCTGACCTCTGAGTCTCTGCCTCCACCGCTGGCTGGTGCCAACTCACGCGCCATCCCACTTCCAGCCATCACCCCCACGCCTGCCCCGGGGCCAGCCTCACCACAGAGAAGCCGGTTGGTTCCTGCTCACCTCTGTGCCTGGAGTCCCTTCCCGACCTGACCCCAGTGCAGGGGATAAGCTTCAGACAAGTCTTTCCATGTCCCTCTGCATGACAATAGACTTCCTCCCCTATCCCATTCCACAGGCCCACCCACCCGGGACATCCACCTTTGTCATTAGCTCAGGAGAGGATGCAAGATGAGAATCTCTGCAATTGTGTGGGGAGACTCAGTTTCCCGGGTTTCCCCCATGGACACATGTTCTTCAGCTGGGTCTGATTTTCTCCAGACAAGCTGTCTTGCGAAGGATTTGGCCAGCCCTAAGAACCTGAAGGGAAAGGGCGGAGGGGGGTTCTCTCTCTGCCCCCGACAGCCCCGAGCTGGGTCGGTCCCTCAGACCTGGCCAGGGGCAGCCCATCCCCCGGCGCCCTTCCCCGGGGCATCCAAGGGCAGGCTCGGCGCCAGCCCCACCCCGCTCGCCACTGCCCGACCATCGTCCTCCCTCGGGGGGCCTGGGCAGGACAGGGACCCGGGTGTGGGAGGCCTCCAGATCTCAGGCCTGGCACACCGTTTACCAGGCTGCTTCCTCCTCTGACGGGGGCCCAGCACACGCCCCAGGAGACTTGGCAGCCGCCCCCAGGGCTCTATCCTCTGGAACTCGTCCCCTTGGAAGGGGCCTGGCCCAGGTGCCATGTTTGGCTGGTCGGCCAGCCTCCTTTGGAGTAAGCAGGCAAGCCGAGCCAGGCTTGCAGTGGCCCTGGCGTGACACCTGCCACCTCAGGCAGAGGGCCTGCCGTGTGCCCTCCATGGCGGGTTTCTCCCTGGAGCCGTGGCCTGGGCACTAGGAAGGCCGGGCCTCCCCGACTCCCGGGAGGAGGGGCTAGCCCACTTGCGCCCTGGCCCCCAAACCCTCTGGTGCCATCTGCCTGTCTCGGCACTTCTGACTCCACAGAGCCTTTCCTACATCTGGGCTGCCTGCCGTGGCAAAGTGCAGGCGTGGGGTGAGGCCATGGCTTTGTCTTTCCAGGAAAAAATGAGCCCCTGGCCGAAGCAGCAGGCCCAGGCAGAGCCTTGAGCTTGAAGCCCAGTAGGTCTGTGGCCCTCAGGGCCAGAGCAATGCTTTCAAGGCAGGGAAGCGGCCTGCAAGCTGAGTGGGAGTGGGGGAGGGGAGGGAGACAGCTGAAGCCGAGTCCAGAAGGGCGGCGATGGAAGAGCTGCAGCTGGGTCAGAGCCTGGAGGGAGGGCGGGGCCTTCACTGAGGACCCCCCCCCAGAGGCCAGCCCTAGGCCCCGGCGGTCGCGCATGCGCCCTTGGCCTGTGTGGTGTGTGGGGGCTGGAACCCAAGCCCGCAGGGCTCCCGGAGCGGCCAGAGAAAGAAGGGCCCATGGAGAGGTAGGCGAGGTGGGCAGGGGGCGCCACCTTACTCTCCTCAGCTCCCTGAGGGAGAGAGAGAGAGACAGAGACAGAGAGAGAGATCCCTGACCTCTGAGTCTCTGCCTCCACCGCTGGCTGGTGCCAACTCACGCGCCATCCCACTTCCAGCCATCACCCCCACGCCTGCCCCGGGGCCAGCCCCACCACAGAGAGGCCGGTTGGTTCCTGCTCACCTCTGTGCCAGGAGTCCCTTCCCGACCTGACCCCAGTGCAGGGGATAAGCTTCAGACAAGTCTTTCCATGTCCCTCTGCATGACAATAGACTTCCTCCCCTATCCCATTCCACAGGCCCACCCACCGGGACATCCACCTTTGTCATTAGCTCAGGAGAGGATGCAAGATGAGAATCTCTGCTATTGTGTGGGAAGACTCAGTTTCCCGGGTTTCCCCCATGGACACATGTTCTTCAGCTGGGTCTGATTTTCTCCAGACAAGCTGTCTTGCGAAGGATTTGGCCAGCCCTAAGAAGCTGAATGGAAAGGGCGGAGGGGGGTTCTCTCTCTGCCCCCGACAGCCCCGAGCTGGGTCGGTCCCTCAGACCTGGCCAGGGGCAGCACATCCCCCGGCGCCCTTCCCCGGGGCATCCAAGGGCAGGCTCGGCGCCAGCCCCACCCCGCTCGCCACTGCCCTACCATCGTCCTCCCTCGGGGGGCCTGGGCAGGACAGGGACCCGGGTGTGGGAGGCCTCCAGATCTCAGGCCTGGCACACCGTTAACCAGGCTGCTTCCTCCTCTGACGGGGGCCCAGCACACGCCCCAGGAGACTTGGCAGCCGCCCCCAGGGCTCTATCCTCTGGAACTCGTCCCCTTGGAAGGGGCCTGGCCCAGGTGCCAGGTTCTGCTGGTCGGCCAGCCTCCTTTGGAGAAAGCAGGCAAGCCGAGCCAGGCTTGCAGTGGCCCTGGCGTGACACCTGCCACCTCAGGCAGAGGGCCTCCCGCGTGCCCTCCATGGCGGGTTTCTCCCCGGAGCCGTGGCCTGGGCACTAGGAAGGCCGGGCCTCCCCGACTCCCGGGAGGAGGGGCTAGCCCACTTGCGCCCTGGCCCCCAAACCCTCTGGTGCCATCTGCCTGTCTCGGCACTTCTGACTCCACAGAGCCTTTCCTACATCTGGGCTGCCTGCCGTGGCAAAGTGCAGGCGTGGGGTGAGGCCATGGCTTTGTCTTTCCAGGAAAAAATGAGCCCCTGGCCGAAGCAGCAGGCCCAGGCAGAGCCTTGAGCTTGAAGCCCAGTAGGTCTGTGGCCCTCAGGGCCAGAGCAATGCTTTCAAGGCAGGGAAGCGGCCTGCAAGCTGAGTGGGAGTGGGGGAGGGGAGGGAGACAGCTGAAGCCGAGTCCAGAAGGGCGGCGATGGAAGAGCTGCAGCTGGGTCAGAGCCTGGAGGGAGGGCGGGGCCTTCACTGAGGACCCCCCCGCCCCCCGAGGCCAGCCCTAGGCCCCGGCGGTCGCGCATGCGCCCTTGGCCTGTGTGGCGTGTGGGGGCTTGAACCCAAGCCCGCAGGGCTCCCGGAGCGGCCAGAGAAAGAAGGGCCCATGGAGAGGTAGGCGAGGTGGGCAGGGGGCGCCACCTTACTCTCCTCAGCTCCCTGAGGGAGAGAGAGAGAGACAGAGACAGAGAGAGAGATCCCTGACCTCTGAGTCTCTGCCTCCACCGCTGGCTGGTGCCAACTCACGCGCCATCCCACTTCCAGCCATCACCCCCACGCCTGCCCCGGGTCCAGCCCCACCACAGAGAGGCCGGTTGGTTCCTGCTCACCTCTGTGCCGTCCCTTCCCGACCTGACCCCAGTGCAGGGGATAAGCTTCAGACAAGTCTTTCCATGTCCCTCTGCATGACAATAGACTTCCTCCCCTCTCCCATTCCACAGGCCCACCCACCCGGGACATCCACCTTTGTCATTAGCTCAGGAGAGGATGCAAGATGAGAATCTCTGCTATTGTGTGGGGAGACTCAGTTTCCCGGGTTTCCCCCATGGACACATGTTCTTCAGCTGGGTCTGATTTTCTCCAGACAAGCTGCCTTGCGAAGGATTTGGCCAGCCCTAAGAACCTGAAGGGAAAGGGCGGAGGGGGGTTCTCTCTCTGCCCCCGACAGCCCCGAGCTGGGTCGGTCCCTCAGACCTGGCCAGGGGCAGCCCATCCCCCGGCGCCCTTCCCCGGGGCATCCAAGGGCAGGCTCGGCGCCAGCCCCACCCCGTTCGCCACTGCCCGACCATCGTCCTCCCTCGGGGGGCCTGGGCAGGACAGGGCCCCGGGTGTGGGAGGCCTCCAGATCTCAGGCCTGGCACACCGTTTACCAGGCTGCTTCCTCCTCTGACGGGGGCCCAGCACACGCCCCAGGAGACTTGGCAGCCGCCCCCAGGGCTCTATCCTCTGGAACTCGTCCCCTTGGAAGGGGCCTGGCCCAGGTGCCATGTTTGGCTGGTCGGCCAGCCTCCTTTGGAGTAAGCAGGCAAGCCGAGCCAGGCTTGCAGTGGCCCTGGCGTGACACCTGCCACCTCAGGCAGAGGGCCTCCCGTGTGCCCTCCATGGCGGGTTTCTCCCCGGAGCCGTGGCCTGGGCACTAGGAAGGCCGGGCCTCCCCGACTCCCGGGAGGAGGGGCTAGCCCAGTTGCGCCCTGGCCCCCAAACCCTCTGGTGCCATCTGCCTGTCTCGGCACTTCTGACTCCACAGAGCCTTTCCTACATCTGGGCTGCCTGCCGTGGCAAAGTGCAGGCGTGGGGTGAGGCCATGGCTTTGTCTTTCCAGGAAAAAATGAGCCCCTGGCCGAAGCAGCAGGCCCAGGCAGAGCCTTGAGCTTGAAGCCCAGTAGGTCTGTGGCCCTCAGGGCCAGAGCAATGCTTTCAAGGCAGGGAAGCGGCCTGCAAGCTGAGTGGGAGTGGGGGAGGGGAGGGAGACAGCTGAAGCCGAGTCCAGAAGGGCGGCGATGGAAGAGCTGCAGCTGGGTCAGAGCCTGGAGGGAGGGCGGGGCCTTCACTGAGGACCCCCCCGCCCCCCGAGGCCAGCCCTAGGCCCCGGCGGTCGCGCATGCGCCCTTGGCCTGTGTGGCGTGTGGGGGCTTGAACCCAAGCCCGCAGGGCTCCCGGAGCGGCCAGAGAAAGAAGGGCCCATGGAGAGGTAGGCGAGGTGGGCAGGGGGCGCCACCTTACTCTCCTCAGCTCCCTGAGGGAGAGAGAGAGAGACAGAGACAGAGAGAGAGATCCCTGACCTCTGAGTCTCTGCCTCCACCGCTGGCTGGTGCCAACTCACGCGCCATCCCACTTCCAGCCATCACCCCCACGCCTGCCCCGGGGCCAGCCTCACCACAGAGAAGCCGGTTGGTTCCTGCTCACCTCTGTGCCTGGAGTCCCTTCCCGACCTGACCCCAGTGCAGGGGATAAGCTTCAGACAAGTCTTTCCATGTCCCTCTGCATGACAATAGACTTCCTCCCCTATCCCATTCCACAGGCCCACCCACCCGGGACATCCACCTTTGTCATTAGCTCAGGAGAGGATGCAAGATGAGAATCTCTGCAATTGTGTGGGGAGACTCAGTTTCCCGGGTTTCCCCCATGGACACATGTTCTTCAGCTGGGTCTGATTTTCTCCAGACAAGCTGTCTTGCGAAGGATTTGGCCAGCCCTAAGAACCTGAAGGGAAAGGGCGGAGGGGGGTTCTCTCTCTGCCCCCGACAGCCCCGAGCTGGGTCGGTCCCTCAGACCTGGCCAGGGGCAGCCCATCCCCCGGCGCCCTTCCCCGGGGCATCCAAGGGCAGGCTCGGCGCCAGCCCCACCCCGCTCGCCACTGCCCGACCATCGTCCTCCCTCGGGGGGCCTGGGCAGGACAGGGACCCGGGTGTGGGAGGCCTCCAGATCTCAGGCCTGGCACACCGTTTACCAGGCTGCTTCCTCCTCTGACGGGGGCCCAGCACACGCCCCAGGAGACTTGGCAGCCGCCCCCAGGGCTCTATCCTCTGGAACTCGTCCCCTTGGAAGGGGCCTGGCCCAGGTGCCATGTTTGGCTGGTCGGCCAGCCTCCTTTGGAGTAAGCAGGCAAGCCGAGCCAGGCTTGCAGTGGCCCTGGCGTGACACCTGCCACCTCAGGCAGAGGGCCTGCCGTGTGCCCTCCATGGCGGGTTTCTCCCTGGAGCCGTGGCCTGGGCACTAGGAAGGCCGGGCCTCCCCGACTCCCGGGAGGAGGGGCTAGCCCACTTGCGCACTGGCCCCCAAACCCTCTGGTGCCATCTGCCTGTCTCGGCACTTCTGACTCCACAGAGCCTTTCCTACATCTGGGCTGCCTGCCGTGGCAAAGTGCAGGCGTGGGGTGAGGCCATGGCTTTGTCTTTCCAGGAAAAAATGAGCCCCTGGCCGAAGCAGCAGGCCCAGGCAGAGCCTTGAGCTTGAAGCCCAGTAGGTCTGTGGCCCTCAGGGCCAGAGCAATGCTTTCAAGGCAGGGAAGCGGCCTGCAAGCTGAGTGGGAGTGGGGGAGGGGAGGGAGACAGCTGAAGCCGAGTCCAGAAGGGCGGCGATGGAAGAGCTGCAGCTGGGTCAGAGCCTGGAGGGAGGGCGGGGCCTTCACTGAGGACCCCCCCCCAGAGGCCAGCCCTAGGCCCCGGCGGTCGCGCATGCGCCCTTGGCCTGTGTGGTGTGTGGGGGCTGGAACCCAAGCCCGCAGGGCTCCCGGAGCGGCCAGAGAAAGAAGGGCCCATGGAGAGGTAGGCGAGGTGGGCAGGGGGCGCCACCTTACTCTCCTCAGCTCCCTGAGGGAGAGAGAGAGAGACAGAGACAGAGAGAGAGATCCCTGACCTCTGAGTCTCTGCCTCCACCGCTGGCTGGTGCCAACTCACGCGCCATCCCACTTCCAGCCATCACCCCCACGCCTGCCCGGGGCCAGCCCCACCACAGAGAGGCCGGTTGGTTCCTGCTCACCTCTGTGCCAGGAGTCCCTTCCCGACCTGACCCCAGTGCAGGGGATAAGCTTCAGACAAGTCTTTCCATGTCCCTCTGCATGACAATAGACTTCCTCCCCTATCCCATTCCACAGGCCCACCCACCGGGACATCCACCTTTGTCATTAGCTCAGGAGAGGATGCAAGATGAGAATCTCTGCTATTGTGTGGGAAGACTCAGTTTCCCGGGTTTCCCCCATGGACACATGTTCTTCAGCTGGGTCTGATTTTCTCCAGACAAGCTGTCTTGCGAAGGATTTGGCCAGCCCTAAGAAGCTGAATGGAAAGGGCGGAGGGGGGTTCTCTCTCTGCCCCCGACAGCCCCGAGCTGGGTCGGTCCCTCAGACCTGGCCAGGGGCAGCACATCCCCCGGCGCCCTTCCCCGGGGCATCCAAGGGCAGGCTCGGCGCCAGCCCCACCCCGCTCGCCACTGCCCTACCATCGTCCTCCCTCGGGGGGCCTGGGCAGGACAGGGACCCGGGTGTGGGAGGCCTCCAGATCTCAGGCCTGGCACACCGTTTACCAGGCTGCTTCCTCCTCTGACGGGGGCCCAGCACACGCCCCAGGAGACTTGGCAGCCGCCCCCAGGGCTCTATCCTCTGGAACTCGTCCCCTTGGAAGGGGCCTGGCCCAGGTGCCAGGTTCTGCTGGTCGGCCAGCCTCCTTTGGAGAAAGCAGGCAAGCCGAGCCAGGCTTGCAGTGGCCCTGGCGTGACACCTGCCACCTCAGGCAGAGGGCCTCCCGCGTGCCCTCCATGGCGGGTTTCTCCCCGGAGCCGTGGCCTGGGCACTAGGAAGGCCGGGCCTCCCCGACTCCCGGGAGGAGGGGCTAGCCCAGTTGCGCCCTGGCCCCCAAACCCTCTGGTGCCATCTGCCTGTCTCGGCACTTCTGACTCCACAGAGCCTTTCCTACATCTGGGCTGCCTGCCGTGGCAAAGTGCAGGCGTGGGGTGAGGCCATGGCTTTGTCTTTCCAGGAAAAAATGAGCCCCTGGCCGAAGCAGCAGGCCCAGGCAGAGCCTTGAGCTTGAAGCCCAGTAGGTCTGTGGCCCTCAGGGCCAGAGCAATGCTTTCAAGGCAGGGAAGCGGCCTGCAAGCTGAGTGGGAGTGGGGGAGGGGAGGGAGACAGCTGAAGCCGAGTCCAGAAGGGCGGCGATGGAAGAGCTGCAGCTGGGTCAGAGCCTGGAGGGAGGGCGGGGCCTTCACTGAGGACCCCCCCGCCCCCCGAGGCCAGCCCTAGGCCCCGGCGGTCGCGCATGCGCCCTTGGCCTGTGTGGCGTGTGGGGGCTTGAACCCAAGCCCGCAGGGCTCCCGGAGCGGCCAGAGAAAGAAGGGCCCATGGAGAGGTAGGCGAGGTGGGCAGGGGGCGCCACCTTACTCTCCTCAGCTCCCTGAGGGAGAGAGAGAGAGACAGAGACAGAGAGAGAGATCCCTGACCTCTGAGTCTCTGCCTCCACCGCTGGCTGGTGCCAACTCACGCGCCATCCCACTTCCAGCCATCACCCCCACGCCTGCCCCGGGGCCAGCCTCACCACAGAGAAGCCGGTTGGTTCCTGCTCACCTCTGTGCCTGGAGTCCCTTCCCGACCTGACCCCAGTGCAGGGGATAAGCTTCAGACAAGTCTTTCCATGTCCCTCTGCATGACAATAGACTTCCTCCCCTATCCCATTCCACAGGCCCACCCACCCGGGACATCCACCTTTGTCATTAGCTCAGGAGAGGATGCAAGATGAGAATCTCTGCAATTGTGTGGGGAGACTCAGTTTCCCGGGTTTCCCCCATGGACACATGTTCTTCAGCTGGGTCTGATTTTCTCCAGACAAGCTGTCTTGCGAAGGATTTGGCCAGCCCTAAGAACCTGAAGGGAAAGGGCGGAGGGGGGTTCTCTCTCTGCCCCCGACAGCCCCGAGCTGGGTCGGTCCCTCAGACCTGGCCAGGGGCAGCCCATCCCCCGGCGCCCTTCCCCGGGGCATCCAAGGGCAGGCTCGGCGCCAGCCCCACCCCGCTCGCCACTGCCCGACCATCGTCCTCCCTCGGGGGGCCTGGGCAGGACAGGGACCCGGGTGTGGGAGGCCTCCAGATCTCAGGCCTGGCACACCGTTTACCAGGCTGCTTCCTCCTCTGACGGGGGCCCAGCACACGCCCCAGGAGACTTGGCAGCCGCCCCCAGGGCTCTATCCTCTGGAACTCGTCCCCTTGGAAGGGGCCTGGCCCAGGTGCCATGTTTGGCTGGTCGGCCAGCCTCCTTTGGAGTAAGCAGGCAAGCCGAGCCAGGCTTGCAGTGGCCCTGGCGTGACACCTGCCACCTCAGGCAGAGGGCCTGCCGTGTGCCCTCCATGGCGGGTTTCTCCCTGGAGCCGTGGCCTGGGCACTAGGAAGGCCGGGCCTCCCCGACTCCCGGGAGGAGGGGCTAGCCCACTTGCGCCCTGGCCCCCAAACCCTCTGGTGCCATCTGCCTGTCTCGGCACTTCTGACTCCACAGAGCCTTTCCTACATCTGGGCTGCCTGCCGTGGCAAAGTGCAGGCGTGGGGTGAGGCCATGGCTTTGTCTTTCCAGGAAAAAATGAGCCCCTGGCCGAAGCAGCAGGCCCAGGCAGAGCCTTGAGCTTGAAGCCCAGTAGGTCTGTGGCCCTCAGGGCCAGAGCAATGCTTTCAAGGCAGGGAAGCGGCCTGCAAGCTGAGTGGGAGTGGGGGAGGGGAGGGAGACAGCTGAAGCCGAGTCCAGAAGGGCGGCGATGGAAGAGCTGCAGCTGGGTCAGAGCCTGGAGGGAGGGCGGGGCCTTCACTGAGGACCCCCCCCCAGAGGCCAGCCCTAGGCCCCGGCGGTCGCGCATGCGCCCTTGGCCTGTGTGGTGTGTGGGGGCTGGAACCCAAGCCCGCAGGGCTCCCGGAGCGGCCAGAGAAAGAAGGGCCCATGGAGAGGTAGGCGAGGTGGGCAGGGGGCGCCACCTTACTCTCCTCAGCTCCCTGAGGGAGAGAGAGAGAGACAGAGACAGAGAGAGAGATCCCTGACCTCTGAGTCTCTGCCTCCACCGCTGGCTGGTGCCAACTCACGCGCCATCCCACTTCCAGCCATCACCCCCACGCCTGCCCCGGGGCCAGCCCCACCACAGAGAGGCCGGTTGGTTCCTGCTCACCTCTGTGCCAGGAGTCCCTTCCCGACCTGACCCCAGTGCAGGGGATAAGCTTCAGACAAGTCTTTCCATGTCCCTCTGCATGACAATAGACTTCCTCCCCTATCCCATTCCACAGGCCCACCCACCGGGACATCCACCTTTGTCATTAGCTCAGGAGAGGATGCAAGATGAGAATCTCTGCTATTGTGTGGGAAGACTCAGTTTCCCGGGTTTCCCCCATGGACACATGTTCTTCAGCTGGGTCTGATTTTCTCCAGACAAGCTGTCTTGCGAAGGATTTGGCCAGCCCTAAGAAGCTGAATGGAAAGGGCGGAGGGGGGTTCTCTCTCTGCCCCCGACAGCCCCGAGCTGGGTCGGTCCCTCAGACCTGGCCAGGGGCAGCACATCCCCCGGCGCCCTTCCCCGGGGCATCCAAGGGCAGGCTCGGCGCCAGCCCCACCCCGCTCGCCACTGCCCTACCATCGTCCTCCCTCGGGGGGCCTGGGCAGGACAGGGACCCGGGTGTGGGAGGCCTCCAGATCTCAGGCCTGGCACACCGTTAACCAGGCTGCTTCCTCCTCTGACGGGGGCCCAGCACACGCCCCAGGAGACTTGGCAGCCGCCCCCAGGGCTCTATCCTCTGGAACTCGTCCCCTTGGAAGGGGCCTGGCCCAGGTGCCAGGTTCTGCTGGTCGGCCAGCCTCCTTTGGAGAAAGCAGGCAAGCCGAGCCAGGCTTGCAGTGGCCCTGGCGTGACACCTGCCACCTCAGGCAGAGGGCCTCCCGCGTGCCCTCCATGGCGGGTTTCTCCCCGGAGCCGTGGCCTGGGCACTAGGAAGGCCGGGCCTCCCCGACTCCCGGGAGGAGGGGCTAGCCCACTTGCGCCCTGGCCCCCAAACCCTCTGGTGCCATCTGCCTGTCTCGGCACTTCTGACTCCACAGAGCCTTTCCTACATCTGGGCTGCCTGCCGTGGCAAAGTGCAGGGGTGGGGTGAGGCCATGGCTTTGTCTTTCCAGGAAAAAATGAGCCCCTGGCCGAAGCAGCAGGCCCAGGCAGAGCCTTGAGCTTGAAGCCCAGTAGGTCTGTGGCCCTCAGGGCCAGAGCAATGCTTTCAAGGCAGGGAAGCGGCCTGCAAGCTGAGTGGGAGTGGGGGAGGGGAGGGAGACAGCTGAAGCCGAGTCCAGAAGGGCGGCGATGGAAGAGCTGCAGCTGGGTCAGAGCCTGGAGGGAGGCCGAGGCCTTCACTGAGGACCCCCCCGCCCCCCGAGGCCAGCCCTAGGCCCCGGCGGTCGCGCATGCACCCTTGGCCTGTGTGGCGTGTGGGGGCTTGAACCCAAGCCCGCAGGGCTCCCGGAGCGGCCAGAGAAAGAAGGGCCCATGGAGAGGTAGGCGAGGTGGGCAGGGGGCGCCACCTTACTCTCCTCAGCTCCCTGAGGGAGAGAGAGAGAGACAGAGACAGAGAGAGAGATCCCTGACCTCTGAGTCTCTGCCTCCACCGCTGGCTGGTGCCAACTCACGCGCCATCCCACTTCCAGCCATCACCCCCACGCCTGCCCAGGGTCCAGCCCCACCACAGAGAGGCCGGTTGGTTCCTGCTCACCTCTGTGCCGTCCCTTCCCGACCTGACCCCAGTGCAGGGGATAAGCTTCAGACAAGTCTTTCCATGTCCCTCTGCATGACAATAGACTTCCTCCCCTCTCCCATTCCACAGGCCCACCCACCCGGGACATCCACCTTTGTCATTAGCTCAGGAGAGGATGCAAGATGAGAATCTCTGCTATTGTGTGGGGAGACTCAGTTTCCCGGGTTTCCCCCATGGACACATGTTCTTCAGCTGGGTCTGATTTTCTCCAGACAAGCTGTCTTGCGAAGGATTTGGCCAGCCCTAAGAAGCTGAAGGGAAAGGGCGGAGGGGGGTTCTCTCTCTGCCCCCGACAGCCCCGAGCTGGGTCGGTCCCTCAGACCTGGCCAGGGGCAGCCCATCCCCCGGCGCCCTTCCCCGGGGCATCCAAGGGCAGGCTCGGCGCCAGCCCCACCCCGCTCGCCACTGCCCTACCATCGTCCTCCCTCGGGGGGCCTGGGCAGGACAGGGACCCGGGTGTGGGAGGCCTCCAGATCTCAGGCCTGGCACACCGTTTACCAGGCTGCTTCCTCCTCTGACGGGGGCCCAGCACACGCCCCAGGAGACTTGGCAGCCGCCCCCAGGGCTCTATCCTCTGGAACTCGTCCCCTTGGAAGGGGCCTGGCCCAGGTGCCAGGTTCTGCTGGTCGGCCAGCCTCCTTTGGAGAAAGCAGGCAAGCCGAGCCAGGCTTGCAGTGGCCCTGGCGTGACACCTGCCACCTCAGGCAGAGGGCCTCCCGCGTGCCCTCCATGGCGGGTTTCTCCCCGGAGCCGTGGCCTGGGCACTAGGAAGGCCGGGCCTCCCCGACTCCCGGGAGGAGGGGCTAGCCCACTTGCGCCCTGGCCCCCAAACCCTCTGGTGCCATCTGCCTGTCTCCGCACTTCTGACTCCACAGAGCCTTTCCTACATCTGGGCTGCCTGCCGTGGCAAAGTGCAGGCGTGGGGTGAGGCCATGGCTTTGTCTTTCCAGGAAAAAATGAGCCCCTGGCCGAAGCAGCAGGCCCAGGCAGAGCCTTGAGCTTGAAGCCCAGTAGGTCTGTGGCCCTCAGGGCCAGAGCAATGCTTTCAAGGCAGGGAAGCGGCCTGCAAGCTGAGTGGGAGTGGGGGAGGGGAGGGAGACAGCTGAAGCCGAGTCCAGAAGGGCGGCGATGGAAGAGCTGCAGCTGGGTCAGAGCCTGGAGGGAGGGCGGGGCCTTCACTGAGGACCCCCCCGCCCCCCGAGGCCAGCCCTAGGCCCCGGCGGTCGCGCATGCGCCCTTGGCCTGTGTGGTGTGTGGGGGCTTGAACCCAAGCCCGCAGGGCTCCCGGAGCGGCCAGAGAAAGAAGGGCCCATGGAGAGGTAGGCGAGGTGGGCAGGGGGCGCCACCTTACTCTCCTCAGCTCCCTGAGGGAGAGAGAGAGAGACAGAGACAGAGAGAGAGATCCCTGACCTCTGAGTCTCTGCCTCCACCGCTGGCTGGTGCCAACTCACGCGCCATCCCACTTCCAGCCATCACCCCCACGCCTGCCCCGGGGCCAGCCCCACCACAGAGAGGCCGGTTGGTTCCTGCTCACCTCTGTGCCGTCCCTTCCCGACCTGACCCCAGTGCAGGGGATAAGCTTCAGACAAGTCTTTCCATGTCCCTCTGCATGACAATAGACTTCCTCCCCTCTCCCATTCCACAGGCCCACCCACCCGGGACATCCACCTTTGTCATTAGCTCAGGAGAGGATGCAAGATGAGAATCTCTGCTATTGTGTGGGGAGACTCAGTTTCCCGGGTTTCCCCCATGGACACATGTTCTTCAGCTGGGTCTGATTTTCTCCAGACAAGCTGTCTTGCGAAGGATTTGGCCAGCCCTAAGAAGCTGAAGGGAAAGGGCGGAGGGGGGTTCTCTCTCTGCCCCCGACAGCCCCGAGCTGGGTCGGTCCCTCAGACCTGGCCAGGGGCAGCCCATCCCCCGGCGCCCTTCCCCGGGGCATCCAAGGGCAGGCTCGGCGCCAGCCCCACCCCGCTCGCCACTGCCCTACCATCGTCCTCCCTCGGGGGGCCTGGGCAGGACAGGGCCCCGGGTGTGGGAGGCCTCCAGATCTCAGGCCTGGCACACCGTTTACCAGGCTGCTTCCTCCTCTGACGGGGGCCCAGCACACGCCCCAGGAGACTTGGCAGCCGCCCCCAGGGCTCTATCCTCTGGAACTCGTCCCCTTGGAAGGGGCCTGGCCCAGGTGCCAGGTTCTGCTGGTCGGCCAGCCTCCTTTGGAGAAAGCAGGCAAGCCGAGCCAGGCTTGCAGTGGCCCTGGCGTGACACCTGCCACCTCAGGCAGAGGGCCTCCCGCGTGCCCTCCATGGCGGGTTTCTCCCCGGAGCCGTGGCCTGGGCACTAGGAAGGCCGGGCCTCCCCGACTCCCGGGAGGAGGGGCTAGCCCACTTGCGCCCTGGCCCCCAAACCCTCTGGTGCCATCTGCCTGTCTCGGCACTTCTGACTCCACAGAGCCTTTCCTACATCTGGGCTGCCTGCCGTGGCAAAGTGCAGGCGTGGGGTGAGGCCATGGCTTTGTCTTTCCAGGAAAAAATGAGCCCCTGGCCGAAGCAGCAGGCCCAGGCAGAGCCTTGAGCTTGAAGCCCAGTAGGTCTGTGGCCCTCAGGGCCAGAGCAATGCTTTCAAGGCAGGGAAGCGGCCTGCAAGCTGAGTGGGAGTGGGGGAGGGGAGGGAGACAGCTGAAGCCGAGTCCAGAAGGGCGGCGATGGAAGAGCTGCAGCTGGGTCAGAGCCTGGAGGGAGGGCGGGGCCTTCACTGAGGACCCCCCCCCAGAGGCCAGCCCTAGGCCCCGGCGGTCGCGCATGCGCCCTTGGCCTGTGTGGTGTGTGGGGGCTGGAACCCAAGCCCGCAGGGCTCCCGGAGCGGCCAGAGAAAGAAGGGCCCATGGAGAGGTAGGCGAGGTGGGCAGGGGGCGCCACCTTACTCTCCTCAGCTCCCTGAGGGAGAGAGAGAGAGACAGAGACAGAGAGAGAGATCCCTGACCTCTGAGTCTCTGCCTCCACCGCTGGCTGGTGCCAACTCACGCGCCATCCCACTTCCAGCCATCACCCCCACGCCTGCCCGGGGCCAGCCCCACCACAGAGAGGCCGGTTGGTTCCTGCTCACCTCTGTGCCAGGAGTCCCTTCCCGACCTGACCCCAGTGCAGGGGATAAGCTTCAGACAAGTCTTTCCATGTCCCTCTGCATGACAATAGACTTCCTCCCCTATCCCATTCCACAGGCCCACCCACCCGGGACATCCACCTTTGTCATTAGCTCAGGAGAGGATGCAAGATGAGAATCTCTGCAATTGTGTGGGGAGACTCAGTTTCCCGGGTTTCCCCCATGGACACATGTTCTTCAGCTGGGTCTGATTTTCTCCAGACAAGCTGTCTTGCGAAGGATTTGGCCAGCCCTAAGAACCTGAAGGGAAAGGGCGGAGGGGGGTTCTCTCTCTGCCCCCGACAGCCCCGAGCTGGGTCGGTCCCTCAGACCTGGCCAGGGGCAGCCCATCCCCCGGCGCCCTTCCCCGGGGCATCCAAGGGCAGGCTCGGCGCCAGCCCCACCCCGCTCGCCACTGCCCGACCATCGTCCTCCCTCGGGGGGCCTGGGCAGGACAGGGACCCGGGTGTGGGAGGCCTCCAGATCTCAGGCCTGGCACACCGTTTACCAGGCTGCTTCCTCCTCTGACGGGGGCCCAGCACACGCCCCAGGAGACTTGGCAGCCGCCCCCAGGGCTCTATCCTCTGGAACTCGTCCCCTTGGAAGGGGCCTGGCCCAGGTGCCATGTTTGGCTGGTCGGCCAGCCTCCTTTGGAGTAAGCAGGCAAGCCGAGCCAGGCTTGCAGTGGCCCTGGCGTGACACCTGCCACCTCAGGCAGAGGGCCTGCCGTGTGCCCTCCATGGCGGGTTTCTCCCTGGAGCCGTGGCCTGGGCACTAGGAAGGCCGGGCCTCCCCGACTCCCGGGAGGAGGGGCTAGCCCAGTTGCGCCCTGGCCCCCAAACCCTCTGGTGCCATCTGCCTGTCTCGGCACTTCTGACTCCACAGAGCCTTTCCTACATCTGGGCTGCCTGCCGTGGCAAAGTGCAGGCGTGGGGTGAGGCCATGGCTTTGTCTTTCCAGGAAAAAATGAGCCCCTGGCCGAAGCAGCAGGCCCAGGCAGAGCCTTGAGCTTGAAGCCCAGTAGGTCTGTGGCCCTCAGGGCCAGAGCAATGCTTTCAAGGCAGGGAAGCGGCCTGCAAGCTGAGTGGGAGTGGGGGAGGGGAGGGAGACAGCTGAAGCCGAGTCCAGAAGGGCGGCGATGGAAGAGCTGCAGCTGGGTCAGAGCCTGGAGGGAGGGCGGGGCCTTCACTGAGGACCCCCCCCCAGAGGCCAGCCCTAGGCCCCGGCGGTCGCGCATGCGCCCTTGGCCTGTGTGGTGTGTGGGGGCTGGAACCCAAGCCCGCAGGGCTCCCGGAGCGGCCAGAGAAAGAAGGGCCCATGGAGAGGTAGGCGAGGTGGGCAGGGGGCGCCACCTTACTCTCCTCAGCTCCCTGAGGGAGAGAGAGAGAGACAGAGACAGAGAGAGAGATCCCTGACCTCTGAGTCTCTGCCTCCACCGCTGGCTGGTGCCAACTCACGCGCCATCCCACTTCCAGCCATCACCCCCACGCCTGCCCCGGGGCCAGCCCCACCACAGAGAGGCCGGTTGGTTCCTGCTCACCTCTGTGCCAGGAGTCCCTTCCCGACCTGACCCCAGTGCAGGGGATAAGCTTCAGACAAGTCTTTCCATGTCCCTCTGCATGACAATAGACTTCCTCCCCTATCCCATTCCACAGGCCCACCCACCGGGACATCCACCTTTGTCATTAGCTCAGGAGAGGATGCAAGATGAGAATCTCTGCTATTGTGTGGGAAGACTCAGTTTCCCGGGTTTCCCCCATGGACACATGTTCTTCAGCTGGGTCTGATTTTCTCCAGACAAGCTGTCTTGCGAAGGATTTGGCCAGCCCTAAGAAGCTGAATGGAAAGGGCGGAGGGGGGTTCTCTCTCTGCCCCCGACAGCCCCGAGCTGGGTCGGTCCCTCAGACCTGGCCAGGGGCAGCACATCCCCCGGCGCCCTTCCCCGGGGCATCCAAGGGCAGGCTCGGCGCCAGCCCCACCCCGCTCGCCACTGCCCTACCATCGTCCTCCCTCGGGGGGCCTGGGCAGGACAGGGACCCGGGTGTGGGAGGCCTCCAGATCTCAGGCCTGGCACACCGTTAACCAGGCTGCTTCCTCCTCTGACGGGGGCCCAGCACACGCCCCAGGAGACTTGGCAGCCGCCCCCAGGGCTCTATCCTCTGGAACTCGTCCCCTTGGAAGGGGCCTGGCCCAGGTGCCAGGTTCTGCTGGTCGGCCAGCCTCCTTTGGAGAAAGCAGGCAAGCCGAGCCAGGCTTGCAGTGGCCCTGGCGTGACACCTGCCACCTCAGGCAGAGGGCCTCCCGCGTGCCCTCCATGGCGGGTTTCTCCCCGGAGCCGTGGCCTGGGCACTAGGAAGGCCGGGCCTCCCCGACTCCCGGGAGGAGGGGCTAGCCCACTTGCGCCCTGGCCCCCAAACCCTCTGGTGCCATCTGCCTGTCTCGGCACTTCTGACTCCACAGAGCCTTTCCTACATCTGGGCTGCCTGCCGTGGCAAAGTGCAGGGGTGGGGTGAGGCCATGGCTTTGTCTTTCCAGGAAAAAATGAGCCCCTGGCCGAAGCAGCAGGCCCAGGCAGAGCCTTGAGCTTGAAGCCCAGTAGGTCTGTGGCCCTCAGGGCCAGAGCAATGCTTTCAAGGCAGGGAAGCGGCCTGCAAGCTGAGTGGGAGTGGGGGAGGGGAGGGAGACAGCTGAAGCCGAGTCCAGAAGGGCGGCGATGGAAGAGCTGCAGCTGGGTCAGAGCCTGGAGGGAGGCCGAGGCCTTCACTGAGGACCCCCCCGCCCCCCGAGGCCAGCCCTAGGCCCCGGCGGTCGCGCATGCACCCTTGGCCTGTGTGGCGTGTGGGGGCTTGAACCCAAGCCCGCAGGGCTCCCGGAGCGGCCAGAGAAAGAAGGGCCCATGGAGAGGTAGGCGAGGTGGGCAGGGGGCGCCACCTTACTCTCCTCAGCTCCCTGAGGGAGAGAGAGAGAGACAGAGACAGAGAGAGAGATCCCTGACCTCTGAGTCTCTGCCTCCACCGCTGGCTGGTGCCAACTCACGCGCCATCCCACTTCCAGCCATCACCCCCACGCCTGCCCAGGGTCCAGCCCCACCACAGAGAGGCCGGTTGGTTCCTGCTCACCTCTGTGCCGTCCCTTCCCGACCTGACCCCAGTGCAGGGGATAAGCTTCAGACAAGTCTTTCCATGTCCCTCTGCATGACAATAGACTTCCTCCCCTCTCCCATTCCACAGGCCCACCCACCCGGGACATCCACCTTTGTCATTAGCTCAGGAGAGGATGCAAGATGAGAATCTCTGCTATTGTGTGGGGAGACTCAGTTTCCCGGGTTTCCCCCATGGACACATGTTCTTCAGCTGGGTCTGATTTTCTCCAGACAAGCTGTCTTGCGAAGGATTTGGCCAGCCCTAAGAAGCTGAAGGGAAAGGGCGGAGGGGGGTTCTCTCTCTGCCCCCGACAGCCCCGAGCTGGGTCGGTCCCTCAGACCTGGCCAGGGGCAGCCCATCCCCCGGCGCCCTTCCCCGGGGCATCCAAGGGCAGGCTCGGCGCCAGCCCCACCCCGCTCGCCACTGCCCTACCATCGTCCTCCCTCGGGGGGCCTGGGCAGGACAGGGACCCGGGTGTGGGAGGCCTCCAGATCTCAGGCCTGGCACACCGTTTACCAGGCTGCTTCCTCCTCTGACGGGGGCCCAGCACACGCCCCAGGAGACTTGGCAGCCGCCCCCAGGGCTCTATCCTCTGGAACTCGTCCCCTTGGAAGGGGCCTGGCCCAGGTGCCAGGTTCTGCTGGTCGGCCAGCCTCCTTTGGAGAAAGCAGGCAAGCCGAGCCAGGCTTGCAGTGGCCCTGGCGTGACACCTGCCACCTCAGGCAGAGGGCCTCCCGCGTGCCCTCCATGGCGGGTTTCTCCCCGGAGCCGTGGCCTGGGCACTAGGAAGGCCGGGCCTCCCCGACTCCCGGGAGGAGGGGCTAGCCCACTTGCGCCCTGGCCCCCAAACCCTCTGGTGCCATCTGCCTGTCTCCGCACTTCTGACTCCACAGAGCCTTTCCTACATCTGGGCTGCCTGCCGTGGCAAAGTGCAGGCGTGGGGTGAGGCCATGGCTTTGTCTTTCCAGGAAAAAATGAGCCCCTGGCCGAAGCAGCAGGCCCAGGCAGAGCCTTGAGCTTGAAGCCCAGTAGGTCTGTGGCCCTCAGGGCCAGAGCAATGCTTTCAAGGCAGGGAAGCGGCCTGCAAGCTGAGTGGGAGTGGGGGAGGGGAGGGAGACAGCTGAAGCCGAGTCCAGAAGGGCGGCGATGGAAGAGCTGCAGCTGGGTCAGAGCCTGGAGGGAGGGCGGGGCCTTCACTGAGGACCCCCCCGCCCCCCGAGGCCAGCCCTAGGCCCCGGCGGTCGCGCATGCGCCCTTGGCCTGTGTGGTGTGTGGGGGCTTGAACCCAAGCCCGCAGGGCTCCCGGAGCGGCCAGAGAAAGAAGGGCCCATGGAGAGGTAGGCGAGGTGGGCAGGGGGCGCCACCTTACTCTCCTCAGCTCCCTGAGGGAGAGAGAGAGAGACAGAGACAGAGAGAGAGATCCCTGACCTCTGAGTCTCTGCCTCCACCGCTGGCTGGTGCCAACTCACGCGCCATCCCACTTCCAGCCATCACCCCCACGCCTGCCCCGGGGCCAGCCCCACCACAGAGAGGCCGGTTGGTTCCTGCTCACCTCTGTGCCGTCCCTTCCCGACCTGACCCCAGTGCAGGGGATAAGCTTCAGACAAGTCTTTCCATGTCCCTCTGCATGACAATAGACTTCCTCCCCTCTCCCATTCCACAGGCCCACCCACCCGGGACATCCACCTTTGTCATTAGCTCAGGAGAGGATGCAAGATGAGAATCTCTGCTATTGTGTGGGGAGACTCAGTTTCCCGGGTTTCCCCCATGGACACATGTTCTTCAGCTGGGTCTGATTTTCTCCAGACAAGCTGTCTTGCGAAGGATTTGGCCAGCCCTAAGAAGCTGAAGGGAAAGGGCGGAGGGGGGTTCTCTCTCTGCCCCCGACAGCCCCGAGCTGGGTCGGTCCCTCAGACCTGGCCAGGGGCAGCCCATCCCCCGGCGCCCTTCCCCGGGGCATCCAAGGGCAGGCTCGGCGCCAGCCCCACCCCGCTCGCCACTGCCCTACCATCGTCCTCCCTCGGGGGGCCTGGGCAGGACAGGGACCCGGGTGTGGGAGGCCTCCAGATCTCAGGCCTGGCACACCGTTTACCAGGCTGCTTCCTCCTCTGACGGGGGCCCAGCACACGCCCCAGGAGACTTGGCAGCCGCCCCCAGGGCTCTATCCTCTGGAACTCGTCCCCTTGGAAGGGGCCTGGCCCAGGTGCCAGGTTCTGCTGGTCGGCCAGCCTCCTTTGGAGAAAGCAGGCAAGCCGAGCCAGGCTTGCAGTGGCCCTGGCGTGACACCTGCCACCTCAGGCAGAGGGCCTCCCGCGTGCCCTCCATGGCGGGTTTCTCCCCGGAGCCGTGGCCTGGGCACTAGGAAGGCCGGGCCTCCCCGACTCCCGGGAGGAGGGGCTAGCCCACTTGCGCCCTGGCCCCCAAACCCTCTGGTGCCATCTGCCTGTCTCCGCACTTCTGACTCCACAGAGCCTTTCCTACATCTGGGCTGCCTGCCGTGGCAAAGTGCAGGCGTGGGGTGAGGCCATGGCTTTGTCTTTCCAGGAAAAAATGAGCCCCTGGCCGAAGCAGCAGGCCCAGGCAGAGCCTTGAGCTTGAAGCCCAGTAGGTCTGTGGCCCTCAGGGCCAGAGCAATGCTTTCAAGGCAGGGAAGCGGCCTGCAAGCTGAGTGGGAGTGGGGGAGGGGAGGGAGACAGCTGAAGCCGAGTCCAGAAGGGCGGCGATGGAAGAGCTGCAGCTGGGTCAGAGCCTGGAGGGAGGGCGGGGCCTTCACTGAGGACCCCCCCGCCCCCCGAGGCCAGCCCTAGGCCCCGGCGGTCGCGCATGCGCCCTTGGCCTGTGTGGCGTGTGGGGCTTGAACCCAAGCCCGCAGGGCTCCCGGAGCGGCCAGAGAAAGAAGGGCCCATGGAGAGGTAGGCGAGGTGGGCAGGGGGCGCCACCTTACTCTCCTCAGCTCCCTGAGGGAGAGAGAGAGAGACAGAGACAGAGAGAGAGATCCCTGACCTCTGAGTCTCTGCCTCCACCGCTGGCTGGTGCCAACTCACGCGCCATCCCACTTCCAGCCATCACCCCCACGCCTGCCCCGGGGCCAGCCCCACCACAGAGAGGCCGGTTGGTTCCTGCTCACCTCTGTGCCGTCCCTTCCAGACCTGACCCCAGTGCAGGGGATAAGCTTCAGACAAGTCTTTCCATGTCCCTCTGCATGACAATAGACTTCCTCCCCTCTCCCATTCCACAGGCCCACCCACCCGGGACATCCACCTTTGTCATTAGCTCAGGAGAGGATGCAAGATGAGAATCTCTGCTATTGTGTGGGGAGACTCAGTTTCCCGGGTTTCCCCCATGGACACATGTTCTTCAGCTGGGTCTGATTTTCTCCAGACAAGCTGTCTTGCGAAGGATTTGGCCAGCCCTAAGAACCTGAAGGGAAAGGGCGGAGGGGGGTTCTCTCTCTGCCCCCGACAGCCCCGAGCTGGGTCGGTCCCTCAGACCTGGCCAGGGGCAGCCCATCCCCCGGCGCCCTTCCCCGGGGCATCCAAGGGCAGGCTCGGCGCCAGCCCCACCCCGCTCGCCACTGCCCTACCATCGTCCTCCCTCGGGGGGCCTGGGCAGGACAGGGCCCCGGGTGTGGGAGGCCTCCAGATCTCAGGCCTGGCACACCGTTTACCAGGCTGCTTCCTCCTCTGACGGGGGCCCAGCACACGCCCCAGGAGACTTGGCAGCCGCCCCCAGGGCTCTATCCTCTGGAACTCGTCCCCTTGGAAGGGGCCTGGCCCAGGTGCCAGGTTCTGCTGGTCGGCCAGCCTCCTTTGGAGAAAGCAGGCAAGCCGAGCCAGGCTTGCAGTGGCCCTGGCGTGACACCTGCCACCTCAGGCAGAGGGCCTCCCACGTGCCCTCCATGGCGGGTTTCTCCCCGGAGCCGTGGCCTGGGCACTAGGAAGGCCGGGCCTCCCCGACTCCCGGGAGGAGGGGCTAGCCCACTTGCGCCCTGGCCCCCAAACCCTCTGGTGCCATCTGCCTGTCTCGGCACTTCTGACTCCACAGAGCCTTTCCTACATCTGGGCTGCCTGCCGTGGCAAAGTGCAGGCGTGGGGTGAGGCCATGGCTTTGTCTTTCCAGGAAAAAATGAGCCCCTGGCCGAAGCAGCAGGCCCAGGCAGAGCCTTGAGCTTGAAGCCCAGTAGGTCTGTGGCCCTCAGGGCCAGAGCAATGCTTTCAAGGCAGGGAAGCGGCCTGCAAGCTGAGTGGGAGTGGGGGAGGGGAGGGAGACAGCTGAAGCCGAGTCCAGAAGGGCGGCGATGGAAGAGCTGCAGCTGGGTCAGAGCCTGGAGGGAGGGCGGGGCCTTCACTGAGGACCCCCCCGCCCCCCGAGGCCAGCCCTAGGCCCCGGCGGTCGCGCATGCGCCCTTGGCCTGTGTGGCGTGTGGGGCTTGAACCCAAGCCCGCAGGGCTCCCGGAGCGGCCAGAGAAAGAAGGGCCCATGGAGAGGTAGGCGAGGTGGGCAGGGGGCGCCACCTTACTCTCCTCAGCTCCCTGAGGGAGAGAGAGAGAGACAGAGACAGAGAGAGAGATCCCTGACCTCTGAGTCTCTGCCTCCACCGCTGGCTGGTGCCAACTCACGCGCCATCCCACTTCCAGCCATCACCCCCACGCCTGCCCCGGGGCCAGCCCCACCACAGAGAGGCCGGTTGGTTCCTGCTCACCTCTGTGCCGTCCCTTCCAGACCTGACCCCAGTGCAGGGGATAAGCTTCAGACAAGTCTTTCCATGTCCCTCTGCATGACAATAGACTTCCTCCCCTCTCCCATTCCACAGGCCCACCCACCCGGGACATCCACCTTTGTCATTAGCTCAGGAGAGGATGCAAGATGAGAATCTCTGCTATTGTGTGGGGAGACTCAGTTTCCCGGGTTTCCCCCATGGACACATGTTCTTCAGCTGGGTCTGATTTTCTCCAGACAAGCTGTCTTGCGAAGGATTTGGCCAGCCCTAAGAACCTGAAGGGAAAGGGCGGAGGGGGGTTCTCTCTCTGCCCCCGACAGCCCCGAGCTGGGTCGGTCCCTCAGACCTGGCCAGGGGCAGCCCATCCCCCGGCGCCCTTCCCCGGGGCATCCAAGGGCAGGCTCGGCGCCAGCCCCACCCCGCTCGCCACTGCCCTACCATCGTCCTCCCTCGGGGGGCCTGGGCAGGACAGGGCCCCGGGTGTGGGAGGCCTCCAGATCTCAGGCCTGGCACACCGTTTACCAGGCTGCTTCCTCCTCTGACGGGGGCCCAGCACACGCCCCAGGAGACTTGGCAGCCGCCCCCAGGGCTCTATCCTCTGGAACTCGTCCCCTTGGAAGGGGCCTGGCCCAGGTGCCAGGTTCTGCTGGTCGGCCAGCCTCCTTTGGAGAAAGCAGGCAAGCCGAGCCAGGCTTGCAGTGGCCCTGGCGTGACACCTGCCACCTCAGGCAGAGGGCCTCCCGCGTGCCCTCCATGGCGGGTTTCTCCCCGGAGCCGTGGCCTGGGCACTAGGAAGGCCGGGCCTCCCCGACTCCCGGGAGGAGGGGCTAGCCCAGTTGCGCCCTGGCCCCCAAACCCTCTGGTGCCATCTGCCTGTCTCGGCACTTCTGACTCCACAGAGCCTTTCCTACATCTGGGCTGCCTGCCGTGGCAAAGTGCAGGCGTGGGGTGAGGCCATGGCTTTGTCTTTCCAGGAAAAAATGAGCCCCTGGCCGAAGCAGCAGGCCCAGGCAGAGCCTTGAGCTTGAAGCCCAGTAGGTCTGTGGCCCTCAGGGCCAGAGCAATGCTTTCAAGGCAGGGAAGCGGCCTGCAAGCTGAGTGGGAGTGGGGGAGGGGAGGGAGACAGCTGAAGCCGAGTCCAGAAGGGCGGCGATGGAAGAGCTGCAGCTGGGTCAGAGCCTGGAGGGAGGGCGGGGCCTTCACTGAGGACCCCCCGCCCCCCGAGGCCAGCCCTAGGCCCCGGCGGTCGCGCATGCGCCCTTGGCCTGTGTGGCGTGTGGGGGCTTGAACCCAAGCCCGCAGGGCTCCCGGAGCGGCCAGAGAAAGAAGGGCCCATGGAGAGGTAGGCGAGGTGGGCAGGGGGCGCCACCTTACTCTCCTCAGCTCCCTGAGGGAGAGAGAGAGAGACAGAGACAGAGAGAGAGATCCCTGACCTCTGAGTCTCTGCCTCCACCGCTGGCTGGTGCCAACTCACGCGCCATCCCACTTCCAGCCATCACCCCCACGCCTGCCCCGGGGCCAGCCCCACCACAGAGAGGCCGGTTGGTTCCTGCTCACCTCTGTGCCGTCCCTTCCCGACCTGACCCCAGTGCAGGGGATAAGCTTCAGACAAGTCTTTCCATGTCCCTCTGCATGACAATAGACTTCCTCCCCTCTCCCATTCCACAGGCCCACCCACCCGGGACATCCACCTTTGTCATTAGCTCAGGAGAGGATGCAAGATGAGAATCTCTGCTATTGTGTGGGGAGACTCAGTTTCCCGGGTTTCCCCCATGGACACATGTTCTTCAGCTGGGTCTGATTTTCTCCAGACAAGCTGTCTTGCGAAGGATTTGGCCAGCCCTAAGAACCTGAAGGGAAATGGCGGAGGGGGGTTCTCTCTCTGCCCCCGACAGCCCCGAGCTGGGTCGGTCCCTCAGACCTGGCCAGGGGCAGCCCATCCCCCGGCGCCCTTCCCCGGGGCATCCAAGGGCAGGCTCGGCGCCAGCCCCACCCCGCTCGCCACTGCCCTACCATCGTCCTCCCTCGGGGGGCCTGGGCAGGACAGGGACCCGGGTGTGGGAGGCCTCCAGATCTCAGGCCTGGCACACCGTTTACCAGGCTGCTTCCTCCTCTGACGGGGGCCCAGCACACGCCCCAGGAGACTTGGCAGCCGCCCCCAGGGCTCTATCCTCTGGAACTCGTCCCCTTGGAAGGGGCCTGGCCCAGGTGCCAGGTTCTGCTGGTCGGCCAGCCTCCTTTGGAGAAAGCAGGCAAGCCGAGCCAGGCTTGCAGTGGCCCTGGCGTGACACCTGCCACCTCAGGCAGAGGGCCTCCCGCGTGCCCTCCATGGCGGGTTTCTCCCCGGAGCCGTGGCCTGGGCACTAGGAAGGCCGGGCCTCCCCGACTCCCGGGAGGAGGGGCTAGCCCACTTGCGCCCTGGCCCCCAAACCCTCTGGTGCCATCTGCCTGTCTCGGCACTTCTGACTCCACAGAGCCTTTCCTACATCTGGGCTGCCTGCCGTGGCAAAGTGCAGGCGTGGGGTGAGGCCATGGCTTTGTCTTTCCAGGAAAAAATGAGCCCCTGGCCGAAGCAGCAGGCCCAGGCAGAGCCTTGAGCTTGAAGCCCAGTAGGTCTGTGGCCCTCAGGGCCAGAGCAATGCTTTCAAGGCAGGGAAGCGGCCTGCAAGCTGAGTGGGAGTGGGGGAGGGGAGGGAGACAGCTGAAGCCGAGTCCAGAAGGGCGGCGATGGAAGAGCTGCAGCTGGGTCAGAGCCTGGAGGGAGGGCGGGGCCTTCACTGAGGACCCCCCCGCCCCCCGAGGCCAGCCCTAGGCCCCGGCGGTCGCGCATGCGCCCTTGGCCTGTGTGGCGTGTGGGGGCTTGAACCCAAGCCCGCAGGGCTCCCGGAGCGGCCAGAGAAAGAAGGGCCCATGGAGAGGTAGGCGAGGTGGGCAGGGGGCGCCACCTTACTCTCCTCAGCTCCCTGAGGGAGAGAGAGAGAGACAGAGACAGAGAGAGAGATCCCTGACCTCTGAGTCTCTGCCTCCACCGCTGGCTGGTGCCAACTCACGCGCCATCCCACTTCCAGCCATCACCCCCACGCCTGCCCCGGGGCCAGCCCCACCACAGAGAGGCCGGTTGGTTCCTGCTCACCTCTGTGCTGTCCCTTCCCGACCTGACCCCAGTGCAGGGGATAAGCTTCAGACAAGTCTTTCCATGTCCCTCTGCATGACAATAGACTTCCTCCCCTCTCCCATTCCACAGGCCCACCCACCCGGGACATCCACCTTTGTCATTAGCTCAGGAGAGGATGCAAGATGAGAATCTCTGCTATTGTGTGGGGAGACTCAGTTTCCCGGGTTTCCCCCATGGACACATGTTCTTCAGCTGGGTCTGATTTTCTCCAGACAAGCTGTCTTGCGAAGGATTTGGCCAGCCCTAAGAAGCTGAAGGGAAAGGGCGGAGGGGGGTTCTCTCTCTGCCCCCGACAGCCCCGAGCTGGGTCGGTCCCTCAGACCTGGCCAGGGGCAGCCCATCCCCCGGCGCCCTTCCCCGGGGCATCCAAGGGCAGGCTCGGCGCCAGCCCCACCCCGCTCGCCACTGCCCTACCATCGTCCTCCCTCGGGGGGCCTGGGCAGGACAGGGACCCGGGTGTGGGAGGCCTCCAGATCTCAGGCCTGGCACACCGTTTACCAGGCTGCTTCCTCCTCTGACGGGGGCCCAGCACACGCCCCAGGAGACTTGGCAGCCGCCCCCAGGGCTCTATCCTCTGGAACTCGTCCCCTTGGAAGGGGCCTGGCCCAGGTGCCAGGTTCTGCTGGTCGGCCAGCCTCCTTTGGAGAAAGCAGGCAAGCCGAGCCAGGCTTGCAGTGGCCCTGGCGTGACACCTGCCACCTCAGGCAGAGGGCCTCCCGCGTGCCCTCCATGGCGGGTTTCTCCCCGGAGCCGTGGCCTGGGCACTAGGAAGGCCGGGCCTCCCCGACTCCCGGGAGGAGGGGCTAGCCCACTTGCGCCCTGGCCCCCAAACCCTCTGGTGCCATCTGCCTGTCTCGGCACTTCTGACTCCACAGAGGCTTTCCTACATCTGGGCTGCCTGCCGTGGCAAAGTGCAGGCGTGGGGTGAGGCCATGGCTTTGTCTTTCCAGGAAAAAATGAGCCCCTGGCCGAAGCAGCAGGCCCAGGCAGAGCCTTGAGCTTGAAGCCCAGTAGGTCTGTGGCCCTCAGGGCCAGAGCAATGCTTTCAAGGCAGGGAAGCGGCCTGCAAGCTGAGTGGGAGTGGGGGAGGGGAGGGAGACAGCTGAAGCCGAGTCCAGAAGGGCGGCGATGGAAGAGCTGCAGCTGGGTCAGAGCCTGGAGGGAGGGCGGGGCCTTCACTGAGGACCCCCCCGCCCCCCGAGGCCAGCCCTAGGCCCCGGCGGTCGCGCATGCGCCCTTGGCCTGTGTGGCGTGTGGGGCTTGAACCCAAGCCCGCAGGGCTCCCGGAGCGGCCAGAGAAAGAAGGGCCCATGGAGAGGTAGGCGAGGTGGGCAGGGGGCGCCACCTTACTCTCCTCAGCTCCCTGAGGGAGAGAGAGAGAGACAGAGACAGAGAGAGAGATCCCTGACCTCTGAGTCTCTGCCTCCACCGCTGGCTGGTGCCAACTCACGCGCCATCCCACTTCCAGCCATCACCCCCACGCCTGCCCCGGGGCCAGCCCCACCACAGAGAGGCCGGTTGGTTCCTGCTCACCTCTGTGCCGTCCCTTCCCGACCTGACCCCAGTGCAGGGGATAAGCTTCAGACAAGTCTTTCCATGTCCCTCTGCATGACAATAGACTTCCTCCCCTCTCCCATTCCACAGGCCCACCCACCCGGGACATCCACCTTTGTCATTAGCTCAGGAGAGGATGCAAGATGAGAATCTCTGCTATTGTGTGGGGAGACTCAGTTTCCCGGGTTTCCCCCATGGACACATGTTCTTCAGCTGGGTCTGATTTTCTCCAGACAAGCTGTCTTGCGAAGGATTTGGCCAGCCCTAAGAAGCTGAAGGGAAAGGGCGGAGGGGGGTTCTCTCTCTGCCCCCGACAGCCCCGAGCTGGGTCGGTCCCTCAGACCTGGCCAGGGGCAGCCCATCCCCCGGCGCCCTTCCCCGGGGCATCCAAGGGCAGGCTCGGCGCCAGCCCCACCCCGCTCGCCACTGCCCTACCATCGTCCTCCCTCGGGGGGCCTGGGCAGGACAGGGCCCCGGGTGTGGGAGGCCTCCAGATCTCAGGCCTGGCACACCGTTTACCAGGCTGCTTCCTCCTCTGACGGGGGCCCAGCACACGCCCCAGGAGACTTGGCAGCCGCCCCCAGGGCTCTATCCTCTGGAACTCGTCCCCTTGGAAGGGGCCTGGCCCAGGTGCCAGGTTCTGCTGGTCGGCCAGCCTCCTTTGGAGAAAGCAGGCAAGCCGAGCCAGGCTTGCAGTGGCCCTGGCGTGACACCTGCCACCTCAGGCAGAGGGCCTCCCGCGTGCCCTCCATGGCGGGTTTCTCCCCGGAGCCGTGGCCTGGGCACTAGGAAGGCCGGGCCTCCCCGACTCCCGGGAGGAGGGGCTAGCCCACTTGCGCCCTGGCCCCCAAACCCTCTGGTGCCATCTGCCTGTCTCGGCACTTCTGACTCCACAGAGCCTTTCCTACATCTGGGCTGCCTGCCGTGGCAAAGTGCAGGCGTGGGGTGAGGCCATGGCTTTGTCTTTCCAGGAAAAAATGAGCCCCTGGCCGAAGCAGCAGGCCCAGGCAGAGCCTTGAGCTTGAAGCCCAGTAGGTCTGTGGCCCTCAGGGCCAGAGCAATGCTTTCAAGGCAGGGAAGCGGCCTGCAAGCTGAGTGGGAGTGGGGGAGGGGAGGGAGACAGCTGAAGCCGAGTCCAGAAGGGCGGCGATGGAAGAGCTGCAGCTGGGTCAGAGCCTGGAGGGAGGGCGGGGCCTTCACTGAGGACCCCCCCGCCCCCCGAGGCCAGCCCTAGGCCCCGGCGGTGGCGCATGCGCCCTTGGCCTGTGTGGCGTGTGGGGGCTTGAACCCAAGCCCGCAGGGCTCCCGGAGCGGCCAGAGAAAGAAGGGCCCATGGAGAGGTAGGCGAGGTGGGCAGGGGGCGCCACCTTACTCTCCTCAGCTCCCTGAGGGAGAGAGAGAGAGACAGAGACAGAGAGAGAGATCCCTGACCTCTGAGTCTCTGCCTCCACCGCTGGCTGGTGCCAACTCACGCGCCATCCCACTTCCAGCCATCACCCCCACGCCTGCCCCGGGGCCAGCCCCACCACAGAGAGGCCGGTTGGTTCCTGCTCACCTCTGTGCCGTCCCTTCCAGACCTGACCCCAGTGCAGGGGATAAGCTTCAGACAAGTCTTTCCATGTCCCTCTGCATGACAATAGACTTCCTCCCCTCTCCCATTCCACAGGCCCACCCACCCGGGACATCCACCTTTGTCATTAGCTCAGGAGAGGATGCAAGATGAGAATCTCTGCTATTGTGTGGGGAGACTCAGTTTCCCGGGTTTCCCCCATGGACACATGTTCTTCAGCTGGGTCTGATTTTCTCCAGACAAGCTGTCTTGCGAAGGATTTGGCCAGCCCTAAGAACCTGAAGGGAAAGGGCGGAGGGGGGTTCTCTCTCTGCCCCCGACAGCCCCGAGCTGGGTCGGTCCCTCAGACCTGGCCAGGGGCAGCCCATCCCCCGGCGCCCTTCCCCGGGGCATCCAAGGGCAGGCTCGGCGCCAGCCCCACCCCGCTCGCCACTGCCCTACCATCGTCCTCCCTCGGGGGGCCTGGGCAGGACAGGGCCCCGGGTGTGGGAGGCCTCCAGATCTCAGGCCTGGCACACCGTTTACCAGGCTGCTTCCTCCTCTGACGGGGGCCCAGCACACGCCCCAGGAGACTTGGCAGCCGCCCCCAGGGCTCTATCCTCTGGAACTCGTCCCCTTGGAAGGGGCCTGGCCCAGGTGCCAGGTTCTGCTGGTCGGCCAGCCTCCTTTGGAGAAAGCAGGCAAGCCGAGCCAGGCTTGCAGTGGCCCTGGCGTGACACCTGCCACCTCAGGCAGAGGGCCTCCCGCGTGCCCTCCATGGCGGGTTTCTCCCCGGAGCCGTGGCCTGGGCACTAGGAAGGCCGGGCCTCCCCGACTCCCGGGAGGAGGGGCTAGCCCAGTTGCGCCCTGGCCCCCAAACCCTCTGGTGCCATCTGCCTGTCTCGGCACTTCTGACTCCACAGAGCCTTTCCTACATCTGGGCTGCCTGCCGTGGCAAAGTGCAGGCGTGGGGTGAGGCCATGGCTTTGTCTTTCCAGGAAAAAATGAGCCCCTGGCCGAAGCAGCAGGCCCAGGCAGAGCCTTGAGCTTGAAGCCCAGTAGGTCTGTGGCCCTCAGGGCCAGAGCAATGCTTTCAAGGCAGGGAAGCGGCCTGCAAGCTGAGTGGGAGTGGGGGAGGGGAGGGAGACAGCTGAAGCCGAGTCCAGAAGGGCGGCGATGGAAGAGCTGCAGCTGGGTCAGAGCCTGGAGGGAGGGCGGGGCCTTCACTGAGGACCCCCCGCCCCCCGAGGCCAGCCCTAGGCCCCGGCGGTCGCGCATGCGCCCTTGGCCTGTGTGGCGTGTGGGGGCTTGAACCCAAGCCCGCAGGGCTCCCGGAGCGGCCAGAGAAAGAAGGGCCCATGGAGAGGTAGGCGAGGTGGGCAGGGGGCGCCACCTTACTCTCCTCAGCTCCCTGAGGGAGAGAGAGAGAGACAGAGACAGAGAGAGAGATCCCTGACCTCTGAGTCTCTGCCTCCACCGCTGGCTGGTGCCAACTCACGCGCCATCCCACTTCCAGCCATCACCCCCACGCCTGCCCCGGGGCCAGCCCCACCACAGAGAGGCCGGTTGGTTCCTGCTCACCTCTGTGCCGTCCCTTCCCGACCTGACCCCAGTGCAGGGGATAAGCTTCAGACAAGTCTTTCCATGTCCCTCTGCATGACAATAGACTTCCTCCCCTCTCCCATTCCACAGGCCCACCCACCCGGGACATCCACCTTTGTCATTAGCTCAGGAGAGGATGCAAGATGAGAATCTCTGCTATTGTGTGGGGAGACTCAGTTTCCCGGGTTTCCCCCATGGACACATGTTCTTCAGCTGGGTCTGATTTTCTCCAGACAAGCTGTCTTGCGAAGGATTTGGCCAGCCCTAAGAACCTGAAGGGAAATGGCGGAGGGGGGTTCTCTCTCTGCCCCCGACAGCCCCGAGCTGGGTCGGTCCCTCAGACCTGGCCAGGGGCAGCCCATCCCCCGGCGCCCTTCCCCGGGGCATCCAAGGGCAGGCTCGGCGCCAGCCCCACCCCGCTCGCCACTGCCCTACCATCGTCCTCCCTCGGGGGGCCTGGGCAGGACAGGGACCCGGGTGTGGGAGGCCTCCAGATCTCAGGCCTGGCACACCGTTTACCAGGCTGCTTCCTCCTCTGACGGGGGCCCAGCACACGCCCCAGGAGACTTGGCAGCCGCCCCCAGGGCTCTATCCTCTGGAACTCGTCCCCTTGGAAGGGGCCTGGCCCAGGTGCCAGGTTCTGCTGGTCGGCCAGCCTCCTTTGGAGAAAGCAGGCAAGCCGAGCCAGGCTTGCAGTGGCCCTGGCGTGACACCTGCCACCTCAGGCAGAGGGCCTCCCGCGTGCCCTCCATGGCGGGTTTCTCCCCGGAGCCGTGGCCTGGGCACTAGGAAGGCCGGGCCTCCCCGACTCCCGGGAGGAGGGGCTAGCCCACTTGCGCCCTGGCCCCCAAACCCTCTGGTGCCATCTGCCTGTCTCGGCACTTCTGACTCCACAGAGCCTTTCCTACATCTGGGCTGCCTGCCGTGGCAAAGTGCAGGCGTGGGGTGAGGCCATGGCTTTGTCTTTCCAGGAAAAAATGAGCCCCTGGCCGAAGCAGCAGGCCCAGGCAGAGCCTTGAGCTTGAAGCCCAGTAGGTCTGTGGCCCTCAGGGCCAGAGCAATGCTTTCAAGGCAGGGAAGCGGCCTGCAAGCTGAGTGGGAGTGGGGGAGGGGAGGGAGACAGCTGAAGCCGAGTCCAGAAGGGCGGCGATGGAAGAGCTGCAGCTGGGTCAGAGCCTGGAGGGAGGGCGGGGCCTTCACTGAGGACCCCCCCGCCCCCCGAGGCCAGCCCTAGGCCCCGGCGGTCGCGCATGCGCCCTTGGCCTGTGTGGCGTGTGGGGGCTTGAACCCAAGCCCGCAGGGCTCCCGGAGCGGCCAGAGAAAGAAGGGCCCATGGAGAGGTAGGCGAGGTGGGCAGGGGGCGCCACCTTACTCTCCTCAGCTCCCTGAGGGAGAGAGAGAGAGACAGAGACAGAGAGAGAGATCCCTGACCTCTGAGTCTCTGCCTCCACCGCTGGCTGGTGCCAACTCACGCGCCATCCCACTTCCAGCCATCACCCCCACGCCTGCCCCGGGGCCAGCCCCACCACAGAGAGGCCGGTTGGTTCCTGCTCACCTCTGTGCTGTCCCTTCCCGACCTGACCCCAGTGCAGGGGATAAGCTTCAGACAAGTCTTTCCATGTCCCTCTGCATGACAATAGACTTCCTCCCCTCTCCCATTCCACAGGCCCACCCACCCGGGACATCCACCTTTGTCATTAGCTCAGGAGAGGATGCAAGATGAGAATCTCTGCTATTGTGTGGGGAGACTCAGTTTCCCGGGTTTCCCCCATGGACACATGTTCTTCAGCTGGGTCTGATTTTCTCCAGACAAGCTGTCTTGCGAAGGATTTGGCCAGCCCTAAGAAGCTGAAGGGAAAGGGCGGAGGGGGGTTCTCTCTCTGCCCCCGACAGCCCCGAGCTGGGTCGGTCCCTCAGACCTGGCCAGGGGCAGCCCATCCCCCGGCGCCCTTCCCCGGGGCATCCAAGGGCAGGCTCGGCGCCAGCCCCACCCCGCTCGCCACTGCCCTACCATCGTCCTCCCTCGGGGGGCCTGGGCAGGACAGGGACCCGGGTGTGGGAGGCCTCCAGATCTCAGGCCTGGCACACCGTTTACCAGGCTGCTTCCTCCTCTGACGGGGGCCCAGCACACGCCCCAGGAGACTTGGCAGCCGCCCCCAGGGCTCTATCCTCTGGAACTCGTCCCCTTGGAAGGGGCCTGGCCCAGGTGCCAGGTTCTGCTGGTCGGCCAGCCTCCTTTGGAGAAAGCAGGCAAGCCGAGCCAGGCTTGCAGTGGCCCTGGCGTGACACCTGCCACCTCAGGCAGAGGGCCTCCCGCGTGCCCTCCATGGCGGGTTTCTCCCCGGAGCCGTGGCCTGGGCACTAGGAAGGCCGGGCCTCCCCGACTCCCGGGAGGAGGGGCTAGCCCAGTTGCGCCCTGGCCCCCAAACCCTCTGGTGCCATCTGCCTGTCTCGGCACTTCTGACTCCACAGAGCCTTTCCTACATCTGGGCTGCCTGCCGTGGCAAAGTGCAGGCGTGGGGTGAGGCCATGGCTTTGTCTTTCCAGGAAAAAATGAGCCCCTGGCCGAAGCAGCAGGCCCAGGCAGAGCCTTGAGCTTGAAGCCCAGTAGGTCTGTGGCCCTCAGGGCCAGAGCAATGCTTTCAAGGCAGGGAAGCGGCCTGCAAGCTGAGTGGGAGTGGGGGAGGGGAGGGAGACAGCTGAAGCCGAGTCCAGAAGGGCGGCGATGGAAGAGCTGCAGCTGGGTCAGAGCCTGGAGGGAGGGCGGGGCCTTCACTGAGGACCCCCCCGCCCCCCGAGGCCAGCCCTAGGCCCCGGCGGTCGCGCATGCGCCCTTGGCCTGTGTGGCGTGTGGGGGCTTGAACCCAAGCCCGCAGGGCTCCCGGAGCGGCCAGAGAAAGAAGGGCCCATGGAGAGGTAGGCGAGGTGGGCAGGGGGCGCCACCTTACTCTCCTCAGCTCCCTGAGGGAGAGAGAGAGAGACAGAGACAGAGAGAGAGATCCCTGACCTCTGAGTCTCTGCCTCCACCGCTGGCTGGTCCCAACTCACGCGCCATCCCACTTCCAGCCATCACCCCCACGCCTGCCCCGGGTCCAGCCCCACCACAGAGAGGCCGGTTGGTTCCTGCTCACCTCTGTGCCGTCCCTTCCCGACCTGACCCCAGTGCAGGGGATAAGCTTCAGACAAGTCTTTCCATGTCCCTCTGCATGACAATAGACTTCCTCCCCTCTCCCATTCCACAGGCCCACCCACCCGGGACATCCACCTTTGTCATTAGCTCAGGAGAGGATGCAAGATGAGAATCTCTGCTATTGTGTGGGGAGACTCAGTTTCCCGGGTTTCCCCCATGGACACATGTTCTTCAGCTGGGTCTGATTTTCTCCAGACAAGCTGTCTTGCGAAGGATTTGGCCAGCCCTAAGAACCTGAAGGGAAAGGGCGGAGGGGGGTTCTCTCTCTGCCCCCGACAGCCCCGAGCTGGGTCGGTCCCTCAGACCTGGCCAGGGGCAGCCCATCCCCCGGCGCCCTTCCCCGGGGCATCCAAGGGCAGGCTCGGCGCCAGCCCCACCCCGCTCGCCACTGCCCTACCATCGTCCTCCCTCGGGGGGCCTGGGCAGGACAGGGCCCCGGGTGTGGGAGGCCTCCAGATCTCAGGCCTGGCACACCGTTTACCAGGCTGCTTCCTCCTCTGACGGGGGCCCAGCACACGCCCCAGGAGACTTGGCAGCCGCCCCCAGGGCTCTATCCTCTGGAACTCGTCCCCTTGGAAGGGGCCTGGCCCAGGTGCCAGGTTCTGCTGGTCGGCCAGCCTCCTTTGGAGAAAGCAGGCAAGCCGAGCCAGGCTTGCAGTGGCCCTGGCGTGACACCTGCCACCTCAGGCAGAGGGCCTCCCGCGTGCCCTCCATGGCGGGTTTCTCCCCGGAGCCGTGGCCTGGGCACTAGGAAGGCCGGGCCTCCCCGACTCCCGGGAGGAGGGGCTAGCCCACTTGCGCCCTGGCCCCCAAACCCTCTGGTGCCATCTGCCTGTCTCGGCACTTCTGACTCCACAGAGCCTTTCCTACATCTGGGCTGCCTGCCGTGGCAAAGTGCAGGCGTGGGGTGAGGCCATGGCTTTGTCTTTCCAGGAAAAAATGAGCCCCTGGCCGAAGCAGCAGGCCCAGGCAGAGCCTTGAGCTTGAAGCCCAGTAGGTCTGTGGCCCTCAGGGCCAGAGCAATGCTTTCAAGGCAGGGAAGCGGCCTGCAAGCTGAGTGGGAGTGGGGGAGGGGAGGGAGACAGCTGAAGCCGAGTCCAGAAGGGCGGCGATGGAAGAGCTGCAGCTGGGTCAGAGCCTGGAGGGAGGGCGGGGCCTTCACTGAGGACCCCCCCGCCCCCCGAGGCCAGCCCTAGGCCCCGGCGGTCGCGCATGCGCCCTTGGCCTGTGTGGCGTGTGGGGGCTTGAACCCAAGCCCGCAGGGCTCCCGGAGCGGCCAGAGAAAGAAGGGCCCATGGAGAGGTAGGCGAGGTGGGCAGGGGGCGCCACCTTACTCTCCTCAGCTCCCTGAGGGAGAGAGAGAGAGACAGAGACAGAGAGAGAGATCCCTGACCTCTGAGTCTCTGCCTCCACCGCTGGCTGGTGCCAACTCACGCGCCATCCCACTTCCAGCCATCACCCCCACGCCTGCCCCGGGGCCAGCCCCACCACAGAGAGGCCGGTTGGTTCCTGCTCACCTCTGTGCCGTCCCTTCCCGACCTGACCCCAGTGCAGGGGATAAGCTTCAGACAAGTCTTTCCATGTCCCTCTGCATGACAATAGACTTCCTCCCCTCTCCCATTCCACAGGCCCACCCACCCGGGACATCCACCTTTGTCATTAGCTCAGGAGAGGATGCAAGATGAGAATCTCTGCTATTGTGTGGGGAGACTCAGTTTCCCGGGTTTCCCCCATGGACACATGTTCTTCAGCTGGGTCTGATTTTCTCCAGACAAGCTGTCTTGCGAAGGATTTGGCCAGCCCTAAGAACCTGAAGGGAAAGGGCGGAGGGGGGTTCTCTCTCTGCCCCCGACAGCCCCGAGCTGGGTCGGTCCCTCAGACCTGGCCAGGGGCAGCCCATCCCCCGGCGCCCTTCCCCGGGGCATCCAAGGGCAGGCTCGGCGCCAGCCCCACCCCGCTCGCCACTGCCCTACCATCGTCCTCCCTCGGGGGGCCTGGGCAGGACAGGGACCCGGGTGTGGGAGGCCTCCAGATCTCAGGCCTGGCACACCGTTTACCAGGCTGCTTCCTCCTCTGACGGGGGCCCAGCACACGCCCCAGGAGACTTGGCAGCCGCCCCCAGGGCTCTATCCTCTGGAACTCGTCCCCTTGGAAGGGGCCTGGCCCAGGTGCCAGGTTCTGCTGGTCGGCCAGCCTCCTTTGGAGAAAGCAGGCAAGCCGAGCCAGGCTTGCAGTGGCCCTGGCGTGACACCTGCCACCTCAGGCAGAGGGCCTCCCGCGTGCCCTCCATGGCGGGTTTCTCCCCGGAGCCGTGGCCTGGGCACTAGGAAGGCCGGGCCTCCCCGACTCCCGGGAGGAGGGGCTAGCCCAGTTGCGCCCTGGCCCCCAAACCCTCTGGTGCCATCTGCCTGTCTCGGCACTTCTGACTCCACAGAGCCTTTCCTACATCTGGGCTGCCTGCCGTGGCAAAGTGCAGGCGTGGGGTGAGGCCATGGCTTTGTCTTTCCAGGAAAAAATGAGCCCCTGGCCGAAGCAGCAGGCCCAGGCAGAGCCTTGAGCTTGAAGCCCAGTAGGTCTGTGGCCCTCAGGGCCAGAGCAATGCTTTCAAGGCAGGGAAGCGGCCTGCAAGCTGAGTGGGAGTGGGGGAGGGGAGGGAGACAGCTGAAGCCGAGTCCAGAAGGGCGGCGATGGAAGAGCTGCAGCTGGGTCAGAGCCTGGAGGGAGGGCGGGGCCTTCACTGAGGACCCCCCCCGCCCCCCGAGGCCAGCCCTAGGCCCCGGCCGTCGAGCATGCGCCCTTGGCCTGTGTGGCGTGTGGGGGCTTGAACCCAAGCCCGCAGGGCTCCCGGAGCGGCCAGAGAAAGAAGGGCCCATGGAGAGGTAGGCGAGGTGGGCAGGGGGCGCCACCTTACTCTCCTCAGCTCCCTGAGGGAGAGAGAGAGAGACAGAGACAGAGAGAGAGATCCCTGACCTCTGAGTCTCTGCCTCCACCGCTGGCTGGTGCCAACTCACGCGCCATCCCACTTCCAGCCATCACCCCCACGCCTGCCCCGGGGCCAGCCCCACCACAGAGAGGCCGGTTGGTTCCTGCTCACCTCTGTGCCGTCCCTTCCCGACCTGACCCCAGTGCAGGGGATAAGCTTCAGACAAGTCTTTCCATGTCCCTCTGCATGACAATAGACTTCCTCCCCTCTCCCATTCCACAGGCCCACCCACCCGGGACATCCACCTTTGTCATTAGCTCAGGAGAGGATGCAAGATGAGAATCTCTGCTATTGTGTGGGGAGACTCAGTTTCCCGGGTTTCCCCCATGGACACATGTTCTTCAGCTGGGTCTGATTTTCTCCAGACAAGCTGTCTTGCGAAGGATTTGGCCAGCCCTAAGAACCTGAAGGGAAAGGGCGGAGGGGGGTTCTCTCTCTGCCCCCGACAGCCCCGAGCTGGGTCGGTCCCTCAGACCTGGCCAGGGGCAGCCCATCCCCCGGCGCCCTTCCCCGGGGCATCCAAGGGCAGGCTCGGCGCCAGCCCCACCCCGCTCGCCACTGCCCTACCATCGTCCTCCCTCGGGGGGCCTGGGCAGGACAGGGCCCCGGGTGTGGGAGGCCTCCAGATCTCAGGCCTGGCACACCGTTTACCAGGCTGCTTCCTCCTCTGACGGGGGCCCAGCACACGCCCCAGGAGACTTGGCAGCCGCCCCCAGGGCTCTATCCTCTGGAACTCGTCCCCTTGGAAGGGGCCTGGCCCAGGTGCCAGGTTCTGCTGGTCGGCCAGCCTCCTTTGGAGAAAGCAGGCAAGCCGAGCCAGGCTTGCAGTGGCCCTGGCGTGACACCTGCCACCTCAGGCAGAGGGCCTCCCGCGTGCCCTCCATGGCGGGTTTCTCCCCGGAGCCGTGGCCTGGGCACTAGGAAGGCCGGGCCTCCCCGACTCCCGGGAGGAGGGGCTAGCCCAGTTGCGCCCTGGCCCCCAAACCCTCTGGTGCCATCTGCCTGTCTCGGCACTTCTGACTCCACAGAGCCTTTCCTACATCTGGGCTGCCTGCCGTGGCAAAGTGCAGGCGTGGGGTGAGGCCATGGCTTTGTCTTTCCAGGAAAAAATGAGCCCCTGGCCGAAGCAGCAGGCCCAGGCAGAGCCTTGAGCTTGAAGCCCAGTAGGTCTGTGGCCCTCAGGGCCAGAGCAATGCTTTCAAGGCAGGGAAGCGGCCTGCAAGCTGAGTGGGAGTGGGGGAGGGGAGGGAGACAGCTGAAGCCGAGTCCAGAAGGGCGGCGATGGAAGAGCTGCAGCTGGGTCAGAGCCTGGAGGGAGGGCGGGGCCTTCACTGAGGACCCCCCCGCCCCCCGAGGCCAGCCCTAGGCCCCGGCGGTCGCGCATGCGCCCTTGGCCTGTGTGGCGTGTGGGGGCTTGAACCCAAGCCCGCAGGGCTCCCGGAGCGGCCAGAGAAAGAAGGGCCCATGGAGAGGTAGGCGAGGTGGGCAGGGGGCGCCACCTTACTCTCCTCAGCTCCCTGAGGGAGAGAGAGAGAGACAGAGACAGAGAGAGAGATCCCTGACCTCTGAGTCTCTGCCTCCACCGCTGGCTGGTGCCAACTCACGCGCCATCCCACTTCCAGCCATCACCCCCACGCCTGCCCCGGGTCCAGCCCCACCACAGAGAGGCCGGTTGGTTCCTGCTCACCTCTGTGCCGTCCCTTCCCGACCTGACCCCAGTGCAGGGGATAAGCTTCAGACAAGTCTTTCCATGTCCCTCTGCATGACAATAGACTTCCTCCCCTCTCCCATTCCACAGGCCCACCCACCCGGGACATCCACCTTTGTCATTAGCTCAGGAGAGGATGCAAGATGAGAATCTCTGCTATTGTGTGGGGAGACTCAGTTTCCCGGGTTTCCCCCATGGACACATGTTCTTCAGCTGGGTCTGATTTTCTCCAGACAAGCTGTCTTGCGAAGGATTTGGCCAGCCCTAAGAACCTGAAGGGAAAGGGCGGAGGGGGGTTCTCTCTCTGCCCCCGACAGCCCCGAGCTGGGTCGGTCCCTCAGACCTGGCCAGGGGCAGCCCATCCCCCGGCGCCCTTCCCCGGGGCATCCAAGGGCAGGCTCGGCGCCAGCCCCACCCCGCTCGCCACTGCCCTACCATCGTCCTCCCTCGGGGGGCCTGGGCAGGACAGGGACCCGGGTGTGGGAGGCCTCCAGATCTCAGGCCTGGCACACCGTTTACCAGGCTGCTTCCTCCTCTGACGGGGGCCCAGCACACGCCCCAGGAGACTTGGCAGCCGCCCCCAGGGCTCTATCCTCTGGAACTCGTCCCCTTGGAAGGGGCCTGGCCCAGGTGCCAGGTTCTGCTGGTCGGCCAGCCTCCTTTGGAGAAAGCAGGCAAGCCGAGCCAGGCTTGCAGTGGCCCTGGCGTGACACCTGCCACCTCAGGCAGAGGGCCTCCCGCGTGCCCTCCATGGCGGGTTTCTCCCCGGAGCCGTGGCCTGGGCACTAGGAAGGCCGGGCCTCCCCGACTCCCGGGAGGAGGGGCTAGCCCAGTTGCGCCCTGGCCCCCAAACCCTCTGGTGCCATCTGCCTGTCTCGGCACTTCTGACTCCACAGAGCCTTTCCTACATCTGGGCTGCCTGCCGTGGCAAAGTGCAGGCGTGGGGTGAGGCCATGGCTTTGTCTTTCCAGGAAAAAATGAGCCCCTGGCCGAAGCAGCAGGCCCAGGCAGAGCCTTGAGCTTGAAGCCCAGTAGGTCTGTGGCCCTCAGGGCCAGAGCAATGCTTTCAAGGCAGGGAAGCGGCCTGCAAGCTGAGTGGGAGTGGGGGAGGGGAGGGAGACAGCTGAAGCCGAGTCCAGAAGGGCGGCGATGGAAGAGCTGCAGCTGGGTCAGAGCCTGGAGGGAGGGCGGGGCCTTCACTGAGGACCCCCCCCCGCCCCCCGAGGCCAGCCCTAGGCCCCGGCCGTCGAGCATGCGCCCTTGGCCTGTGTGGCGTGTGGGGGCTTGAACCCAAGCCCGCAGGGCTCCCGGAGCGGCCAGAGAAAGAAGGGCCCATGGAGAGGTAGGCGAGGTGGGCAGGGGGCGCCACCTTACTCTCCTCAGCTCCCTGAGGGAGAGAGAGAGAGACAGAGACAGAGAGAGAGATCCCTGACCTCTGAGTCTCTGCCTCCACCGCTGGCTGGTGCCAACTCACGCGCCATCCCACTTCCAGCCATCACCCCCACGCCTGCCCCGGGACCAGCCCCACCACAGAGAGGCCGGTTGGTTCCTGCTCACCTCTGTGCCGTCCCTTCCCGACCTGACCCCAGTGCAGGGGATAAGCTTCAGACAAGTCTTTCCATGTCCCTCTGCATGACAATAGACTTCCTCCCCTCTCCCATTCCACAGGCCCACCCACCCGGGACATCCACCTTTGTCATTAGCTCAGGAGAGGATGCAAGATGAGAATCTCTGCTATTGTGTGGGGAGTCTCAGTTTCCCGGGTTTCCCCCATGGACACATGTTCTTCAGCTGGGTCTGATTTTCTCCAGACAAGCTGTCTTGCGAAGGATTTGGCCAGCCCTAAGAACCTGAAGGGAAAGGGCGGAGGGGGGTTCTCTCTCTGCCCCCGACAGCCCCGAGCTGGGTCGGTCCCTCAGACCTGGCCAGGGGCAGCCCATCCCCCGGCGCCCTTCCCCGGGGCATCCAAGGGCAGGCTCGGCGCCAGCCCCACCCCGCTCGCCACTGCCCTACCATCGTCCTCCCTCGGGGGGCCTGGGCAGGACAGGGCCCCGGGTGTGGGAGGCCTCCAGATCTCAGGCCTGGCACACCGTTTACCAGGCTGCTTCCTCCTCTGACGGGGGCCCAGCACACGCCCCAGGAGACTTGGCAGCCGCCCCCAGGGCTCTATCCTCTGGAACTCGTCCCCTTGGAAGGGGCCTGGCCCAGGTGCCAGGTTCTGCTGGTCGGCCAGCCTCCTTTGGAGAAAGCAGGCAAGCCGAGCCAGGCTTGCAGTGGCCCTGGCGTGACACCTGCCACCTCAGGCAGAGGGCCTCCCGCGTGCCCTCCATGGCGGGTTTCTCCCCGGAGCCGTGGCCTGGGCACTAGGAAGGCCGGGCCTCCCCGACTCCCGGGAGGAGGGGCTAGCCCAGTTGCGCCCTGGCCCCCAAACCCTCTGGTGCCATCTGCCTGTCTCGGCACTTCTGACTCCACAGAGCCTTTCCTACATCTGGGCTGCCTGCCGTGGCAAAGTGCAGGCGTGGGGTGAGGCCATGGCTTTGTCTTTCCAGGAAAAAATGAGCCCCTGGCCGAAGCAGCAGGCCCAGGCAGAGCCTTGAGCTTGAAGCCCAGTAGGTCTGTGGCCCTCAGGGCCAGAGCAATGCTTTCAAGGCAGGGAAGCGGCCTGCAAGCTGAGTGGGAGTGGGGGAGGGGAGGGAGACAGCTGAAGCCGAGTCCAGAAGGGCGGCGATGGAAGAGCTGCAGCTGGGTCAGAGCCTGGAGGGAGGGCGGGGCCTTCACTGAGGACCCCCCCGCCCCCCGAGGCCAGCCCTAGGCCCCGGCGGTCGCGCATGCGCCCTTGGCCTGTGTGGTGTGTGGGGGCTTGAACCCAAGCCCGCAGGGCTCCCGGAGCGGCCAGAGAAAGAAGGGCCCATGGAGAGGTAGGCGAGGTGGGCAGGGGGCGCCACCTTACTCTCCTCAGCTCCCTGAGGGAGAGAGAGAGAGACAGAGACAGAGAGAGAGATCCCTGACCTCTGAGTCTCTGCCTCCACCGCTGGCTGGTGCCAACTCACGCGCCATCCCACTTCCAGCCATCACCCCCACGCCTGCCCCGGGGCCAGCCCCACCACAGAGAGGCCGGTTGGTTCCTGCTCACCTCTGTGCCGTCCCTTCCCGACCTGACCCCAGTGCAGGGGATAAGCTTCAGACAAGTCTTTCCATGTCCCTCTGCATGACAATAGACTTCCTCCCCTCTCCCATTCCACAGGCCCACCCACCCGGGACATCCACCTTTGTCATTAGCTCAGGAGAGGATGCAAGATGAGAATCTCTGCTATTGTGTGGGGAGACTCAGTTTCCCGGGTTTCCCCCATGGACACATGTTCTTCAGCTGGGTCTGATTTTCTCCAGACAAGCTGTCTTGCGAAGGATTTGGCCAGCCCTAAGAACCTGAAGGGAAAGGGCGGAGGGGGGTTCTCTCTCTGCCCCCGACAGCCCCGAGCTGGGTCGGTCCCTCAGACCTGGCCAGGGGCAGCCCATCCCCCGGCGCCCTTCCCCGGGGCATCCAAGGGCAGGCTCGGCGCCAGCCCCACCCCGCTCGCCACTGCCCTACCATCGTCCTCCCTCGGGGGGCCTGGGCAGGACAGGGCCCCGGGTGTGGGAGGCCTCCAGATCTCAGGCCTGGCACACCGTTTACCAGGCTGCTTCCTCCTCTGACGGGGGCCCAGCACACGCCCCAGGAGACTTGGCAGCCGCCCCCAGGGCTCTATCCTCTGGAACTCGTCCCCTTGGAAGGGGCCTGGCCCAGGTGCCAGGTTCTGCTGGTCGGCCAGCCTCCTTTGGAGAAAGCAGGCAAGCCGAGCCAGGCTTGCAGTGGCCCTGGCGTGACACCTGCCACCTCAGGCAGAGGGCCTCCCGCGTGCCCTCCATGGCGGGTTTCTCCCCGGAGCCGTGGCCTGGGCACTAGGAAGGCCGGGCCTCCCCGACTCCCGGGAGGAGGGGCTAGCCCAGTTGCGCCCTGGCCCCCAAACCCTCTGGTGCCATCTGCCTGTCTCGGCACTTCTGACTCCACAGAGCCTTTCCTACATCTGGGCTGCCTGCCGTGGCAAAGTGCAGGCGTGGGGTGAGGCCATGGCTTTGTCTTTCCAGGAAAAAATGAGCCCCTGGCCGAAGCAGCAGGCCCAGGCAGAGCCTTGAGCTTGAAAACCAGTAGGTCTGTGGCCCTCAGGGCCAGAGCAATGCTTTCAAGGCAGGGAAGCGGCCTGCAAGCTGAGTGGGAGTGGGGGAGGGGAGGGAGACAGCTGAAGCCGAGTCCAGAAGGGCGGCGATGGAAGAGCTGCAGCTGGGTCAGAGCCTGGAGGGAGGGCGGGGCCTTCACTGAGGACCCCCCCGCCCCCCGAGGCCAGCCCTAGGCCCCGGCGGTCGCGCATGCGCCCTTGGCCTGTGTGGTGTGTGGGGGCTTGAACCCAAGCCCGCAGGGCTCCCGGAGCGGCCAGAGAAAGAAGGGCCCATGGAGAGGTAGGCGAGGTGGGCAGGGGGCGCCACCTTACTCTCCTCAGCTCCCTGAGGGAGAGAGAGAGAGACAGAGACAGAGAGAGAGATCCCTGACCTCTGAGTCTCTGCCTCCACCGCTGGCTGGTGCCAACTCACGCGCCATCCCACTTCCAGCCATCACCCCCACGCCTGCCCCGGGGCCAGCCCCACCACAGAGAGGCCGGTTGGTTCCTGCTCACCTCTGTGCCGTCCCTTCCCGACCTGACCCCAGTGCAGGGGATAAGCTTCAGACAAGTCTTTCCATGTCCCTCTGCATGACAATAGACTTCCTCCCCTCTCCCATTCCACAGGCCCACCCACCCGGGACATCCACCTTTGTCATTAGCTCAGGAGAGGATGCAAGATGAGAATCTCTGCTATTGTGTGGGGAGACTCAGTTTCCCGGGTTTCCCCCATGGACACATGTTCTTCAGCTGGGTCTGATTTTCTCCAGACAAGCTGTCTTGCGAAGGATTTGGCCAGCCCTAAGAACCTGAAGGGAAAGGGCGGAGGGGGGTTCTCTCTCTGCCCCCGACAGCCCCGAGCTGGGTCGGTCCCTCAGACCTGGCCAGGGGCAGCCCATCCCCCGGCGCCCTTCCCCGGGGCATCCAAGGGCAGGCTCGGCGCCAGCCCCACCCCGCTCGCCACTGCCCTACCATCGTCCTCCCTCGGGGGGCCTGGGCAGGACAGGGCCCCGGGTGTGGGAGGCCTCCAGATCTCAGGCCTGGCACACCGTTTACCAGGCTGCTTCCTCCTCTGACGGGGGCCCAGCACACGCCCCAGGAGACTTGGCAGCCGCCCCCAGGGCTCTATCCTCTGGAACTCGTCCCCTTGGAAGGGGCCTGGCCCAGGTGCCAGGTTCTGCTGGTCGGCCAGCCTCCTTTGGAGAAAGCAGGCAAGCCGAGCCAGGCTTGCAGTGGCCCTGGCGTGACACCTGCCACCTCAGGCAGAGGGCCTCCCGCGTGCCCTCCATGGCGGGTTTCTCCCCGGAGCCGTGGCCTGGGCACTAGGAAGGCCGGGCCTCCCCGACTCCCGGGAGGAGGGGCTAGCCCACTTGCGCCCTGGCCCCCAAACCCTCTGGTGCCATCTGCCTGTCTCGGCACTTCTGACTCCACAGAGCCTTTCCTACATCTGGGCTGCCTGCCGTGGCAAAGTGCAGGCGTGGGGTGAGGCCATGGCTTTGTCTTTCCAGGAAAAAATGAGCCCCTGGCCGAAGCAGCAGGCCCAGGCAGAGCCTTGAGCTTGAAAACCAGTAGGTCTGTGGCCCTCAGGGCCAGAGCAATGCTTTCAAGGCAGGGAAGCGGCCTGCAAGCTGAGTGGGAGTGGGGGAGGGGAGGGAGACAGCTGAAGCCGAGTCCAGAAGGGCGGCGATGGAAGAGCTGCAGCTGGGTCAGAGCCTGGAGGGAGGGCGGGGCCTTCACTGAGGACCCCCCCGCCCCCCGAGGCCAGCCCTAGGCCCCGGCGGTCGCGCATGCGCCCTTGGCCTGTGTGGTGTGTGGGGGCTTGAACTCAAGCCCGCAGGGCTCCCGGAGTGGCCAGAGAAAGAAGGGCCCATGGAGAGGTAGGCGAGGTGGGCAGGGGGCGCCACCTTACTCTCCTCAGCTCCCTGAGGGAGAGAGAGAGAGACAGAGACAGAGAGAGAGATCCCTGACCTCTGAGTCTCTGCCTCCACCGCTGGCTGGTGCCAACTCACGCGCCATCCCACTTCCAGCCATCACCCCCACGCCTGCCCCGGGGCCAGCCCCACCACAGAGAGGCCGGTTGGTTCCTGCTCACCTCTGTGCCGTCCCTTCCCGACCTGACCCCAGTGCAGGGGATAAGCTTCAGACAAGTCTTTCCATGTCCCTCTGCATGACAATAGACTTCCTCCCCTCTCCCATTCCACAGGCCCACCCACCCGGGACATCCACCTTTGTCATTAGCTCAGGAGAGGATGCAAGATGAGAATCTCTGCTATTGTGTGGGGAGACTCAGTTTCCCGGGTTTCCCCCATGGACACATGTTCTTCAGCTGGGTCTGATTTTCTCCAGACAAGCTGTCTTGCGAAGGATTTGGCCAGCCCTAAGAACCTGAAGGGAAAGGGCGGAGGGGGGTTCTCTCTCTGCCCCCGACAGCCCCGAGCTGGGTCGGTCCCTCAGACCTGGCCAGGGGCAGCCCATCCCCCGGCGCCCTTCCCCGGGGCATCCAAGGGCAGGCTCGGCGCCAGCCCCACCCCGCTCGCCACTGCCCTACCATCGTCCTCCCTCGGGGGGCCTGGGCAGGACAGGGCCCCGGGTGTGGGAGGCCTCCAGATCTCAGGCCTGGCACACCGTTTACCAGGCTGCTTCCTCCTCTGACGGGGGCCCAGCACACGCCCCAGGAGACTTGGCAGCCGCCCCCAGGGCTCTATCCTCTGGAACTCGTCCCCTTGGAAGGGGCCTGGCCCAGGTGCCAGGTTCTGCTGGTCGGCCAGCCTCCTTTGGAGAAAGCAGGCAAGCCGAGCCAGGCTTGCAGTGGCCCTGGCGTGACACCTGCCACCTCAGGCAGAGGGCCTCCCGCGTGCCCTCCATGGCGGGTTTCTCCCCGGAGCCGTGGCCTGGGCACTAGGAAGGCCGGGCCTCCCCGACTCCCGGGAGGAGGGGCTAGCCCAGTTGCGCCCTGGCCCCCAAACCCTCTGGTGCCATCTGCCTGTCTCGGCACTTCTGACTCCACAGAGCCTTTCCTACATCTGGGCTGCCTGCCGTGGCAAAGTGCAGGCGTGGGGTGAGGCCATGGCTTTGTCTTTCCAGGAAAAAATGAGCCCCTGGCCGAAGCAGCAGGCCCAGGCAGAGCCTTGAGCTTGAAGCCCAGTAGGTCTGTGGCCCTCAGGGCCAGAGCAATGCTTTCAAGGCAGGGAAGCGGCCTGCAAGCTGAGTGGGAGTGGGGGAGGGGAGGGAGACAGCTGAAGCCGAGTCCAGAAGGGCGGCGATGGAAGAGCTGCAGCTGGGTCAGAGCCTGGAGGGAGGGCGGGGCCTTCACTGAGGACCCCCCCGCCCCCCGAGGCCAGCCCTAGGCCCCGGCGGTCGCGCATGCGCCCTTGGCCTGTGTGGTGTGTGGGGGCTTGAACCCAAGCCCGCAGGGCTCCCGGAGCGGCCAGAGAAAGAAGGGCCCATGGAGAGGTAGGCGAGGTGGGCAGGGGGCGCCACCTTACTCTCCTCAGCTCCCTGAGGGAGAGAGAGAGAGACAGAGACAGAGAGAGAGATCCCTGACCTCTGAGTCTCTGCCTCCACCGCTGGCTGGTGCCAACTCACGCGCCATCCCACTTCCAGCCATCACCCCCACGCCTGCCCCGGGTCCAGCCCCACCACAGAGAGGCCGGTTGGTTCCTGCTCACCTCTGTGCCGTCCCTTCCCGACCTGACCCCAGTGCAGGGGATAAGCTTCAGACAAGTCTTTCCATGTCCCTCTGCATGACAATAGACTTCCTCCCCTCTCCCATTCCACAGGCCCACCCACCCGGGACATCCACCTTTGTCATTAGCTTCAGGAGAGGATGCAAGATGAGAATCTCTGCTATTGTGTGGGGAGACTCAGTTTCCCGGGTTTCCCCCATGGACACATGTTCTTCAGCTGGGTCTGATTTTCTCCAGACAAGCTGTCTTGCGAAGGATTTGGCCAGCCCTAAGAACCTGAAGGGAAAGGGCGGAGGGGGGTTCTCTCTCTGCCCCCGACAGCCCCGAGCTGGGTCGGTCCCTCAGACCTGGCCAGGGGCAGCCCATCCCCCGGCGCCCTTCCCCGGGGCATCCAAGGGCAGGCTCGGCGCCAGCCCCACCCCGCTCGCCACTGCCCTACCATCGTCCTCCCTCGGGGGGCCTGGGCAGGACAGGGCCCCGGGTGTGGGAGGCCTCCAGATCTCAGGCCTGGCACACCGTTTACCAGGCTGCTTCCTCCTCTGACGGGGGCCCAGCACACGCCCCAGGAGACTTGGCAGCCGCCCCCAGGGCTCTATCCTCTGGAACTCGTCCCCTTGGAAGGGGCCTGGCCCAGGTGCCAGGTTCTGCTGGTCGGCCAGCCTCCTTTGGAGAAAGCAGGCAAGCCGAGCCAGGCTTGCAGTGGCCCTGGCGTGACACCTGCCACCTCAGGCAGAGGGCCTCCCGCGTGCCCTCCATGGCGGGTTTCTCCCCGGAGCCGTGGCCTGGGCACTAGGAAGGCCGGGCCTCCCCGACTCCCGGGAGGAGGGGCTAGCCCACTTGCGCCCTGGCCCCCAAACCCTCTGGTGCCATCTGCCTGTCTCGGCACTTCTGACTCCACAGAGCCTTTCCTACATCTGGGCTGCCTGCCGTGGCAAAGTGCAGGCGTGGGGTGAGGCCATGGCTTTGTCTTTCCAGGAAAAAATGAGCCCCTGGCCGAAGCAGCAGGCCCAGGCAGAGCCTTGAGCTTGAAGCCCAGTAGGTCTGTGGCCCTCAGGGCCAGAGCAATGCTTTCAAGGCAGGGAAGCGGCCTGCAAGCTGAGTGGGAGTGGGGGAGGGGAGGGAGACAGCTGAAGCCGAGTCCAGAAGGGCGGCGATGGAAGAGCTGCAGCTGGGTCAGAGCCTGGAGGGAGGGCGGGGCCTTCACTGAGGACCCCCCCGCCCCCCGAGGCCAGCCCTAGGCCCCGGCGGTCGCGCATGCGCCCTTGGCCTGTGTGGTGTGTGGGGGCTTGAACCCAAGCCCGCAGGGCTCCCGGAGCGGCCAGAGAAAGAAGGGCCCATGGAGAGGTAGGCGAGGTGGGCAGGGGGCGCCACCTTACTCTCCTCAGCTCCCTGAGGGAGAGAGAGAGAGACAGAGACAGAGAGAGAGATCCCTGACCTCTGAGTCTCTGCCTCCACCGCTGGCTGGTGCCAACTCACGCGCCATCCCACTTCCAGCCATCACCCCCACGCCTGCCCCGGGTCCAGCCCCACCACAGAGAGGCCGGTTGGTTCCTGCTCACCTCTGTGCCGTCCCTTCCCGACCTGACCCCAGTGCAGGGGATAAGCTTCAGACAAGTCTTTCCATGTCCCTCTGCATGACAATAGACTTCCTCCCCTCTCCCATTCCACAGGCCCACCCACCCGGGACATCCACCTTTGTCATTAGCTCAGGAGAGGATGCAAGATGAGAATCTCTGCTATTGTGTGGGGAGACTCAGTTTCCCGGGTTTCCCCCATGGACACATGTTCTTCAGCTGGGTCTGATTTTCTCCAGACAAGCTGTCTTGCGAAGGATTTGGCCAGCCCTAAGAACCTGAAGGGAAAGGGCGGAGGGGGGTTCTCTCTCTGCCCCCGACAGCCCCGAGCTGGGTCGGTCCCTCAGACCTGGCCAGGGGCAGCCCATCCCCCGGCGCCCTTCCCCGGGGCATCCAAGGGCAGGCTCGGCGCCAGCCCCACCCCGCTCGCCACTGCCCTACCATCGTCCTCCCTCGGGGGGCCTGGGCAGGACAGGGCCCCGGGTGTGGGAGGCCTCCAGATCTCAGGCCTGGCACACCGTTTACCAGGCTGCTTCCTCCTCTGACGGGGGCCCAGCACACGCCCCAGGAGACTTGGCAGCCGCCCCAGGGCTCTATCCTCTGGAACTCGTCCCCTTGGAAGGGGCCTGGCCCAGGTGCCAGGTTCTGCTGGTCGGCCAGCCTCCTTTGGAGAAAGCAGGCAAGCGAGCCAGGCTTGCAGTGGCCCTGGCGTGACACCTGCCACCTCAGGCAGAGGGCCTCCCGCGTGCCCTCCATGGCGGGTTTCTCCCCGGAGCCGTGGCCTGGGCACTAGGAAGGCCGGGCCTCCCCGACTCCCGGGAGGAGGGGCTAGCCCACTTGCGCCCTGGCCCCCAAACCCTCTGGTGCCATCTGCCTGTCTCGGCACTTCTGACTCCACAGAGCCTTTCCTACATCTGGGCTGCCTGCCGTGGCAAAGTGCAGGCGTGGGGTGAGGCCATGGCTTTGTCTTTCCAGGAAAAAATGAGCCCCTGGCCGAAGCAGCAGGCCCAGGCAGAGCCTTGAGCTTGAAAACCAGTAGGTCTGTGGCCCTCAGGGCCAGAGCAATGCTTTCAAGGCAGGGAAGCGGCCTGCAAGCTGAGTGGGAGTGGGGGAGGGGAGGGAGACAGCTGAAGCCGAGTCCAGAAGGGCGGCGATGGAAGAGCTGCAGCTGGGTCAGAGCCTGGAGGGAGGGCGGGGCCTTCACTGAGGACCCCCCCGCCCCCCGAGGCCAGCCCTAGGCCCCGGCGGTCGCGCATGCGCCCTTGGCCTGTGTGGTGTGTGGGGGCTTGAACTCAAGCCCGCAGGGCTCCCGGAGTGGCCAGAGAAAGAAGGGCCCATGGAGAGGTAGGCGAGGTGGGCAGGGGGCGCCACCTTACTCTCCTCAGCTCCCTGAGGGAGAGAGAGAGAGACAGAGACAGAGAGAGAGATCCCTGACCTCTGAGTCTCTGCCTCCACCGCTGGCTGGTGCCAACTCACGCGCCATCCCACTTCCAGCCATCACCCCCCACGCCTGCCCCGGGGCCAGCCCCACCACAGAGAGGCCGGTTGGTTCCTGCTCACCTCTGTGCCGTCCCTTCCCGACCTGACCCCAGTGCAGGGGATAAGCTTCAGACAAGTCTTTCCATGTCCCTCTGCATGACAATAGACTTCCTCCCCTCTCCCATTCCACAGGCCCACCCACCCGGGACATCCACCTTTGTCATTAGCTCAGGAGAGGATGCAAGATGAGAATCTCTGCTATTGTGTGGGGAGACTCAGTTTCCCGGGTTTCCCCCATGGACACATGTTCTTCAGCTGGGTCTGATTTTCTCCAGACAAGCTGTCTTGCGAAGGATTTGGCCAGCCCTAAGAACCTGAAGGGAAAGGGCGGAGGGGGGTTCTCTCTCTGCCCCCGACAGCCCCGAGCTGGGTCGGTCCCTCAGACCTGGCCAGGGGCAGCCCATCCCCCGGCGCCCTTCCCCGGGGCATCCAAGGGCAGGCTCGGCGCCAGCCCCACCCCGCTCGCCACTGCCCTACCATCGTCCTCCCTCGGGGGGCCTGGGCAGGACAGGGCCCCGGGTGTGGGAGGCCTCCAGATCTCAGGCCTGGCACACCGTTTACCAGGCTGCTTCCTCCTCTGACGGGGTCCCAGCACACGCCCCAGGAGACTTGGCAGCCGCCCCCAGGGCTCTATCCTCTGGAACTCGTCCCCTTGGAAGGGGCCTGGCCCAGGTGCCAGGTTCTGCTGGTCGGCCAGCCTCCTTTGGAGAAAGCAGGCAAGCCGAGCCAGGCTTGCAGTGGCCCTGGCGTGACACCTGCCACCTCAGGCAGAGGGCCTCCCGCGTGCCCTCCATGGCGGGTTTCTCCCCGGAGCCGTGGCCTGGGCACTAGGAAGGCCGGGCCTCCCCGACTCCCGGGAGGAGGGGCTAGCCCAGTTGCGCCCTGGCCCCCAAACCCTCTGGTGCCATCTGCCTGTCTCGGCACTTCTGACTCCACAGAGCCTTTCCTACATCTGGGCTGCCTGCCGTGGCAAAGTGCAGGCGTGGGGTGAGGCCATGGCTTTGTCTTTCCAGGAAAAAATGAGCCCCTGGCCGAAGCAGCAGGCCCAGGCAGAGCCTTGAGCTTGAAGCCCAGTAGGTCTGTGGCCCTCAGGGCCAGAGCAATGCTTTCAAGGCAGGGAAGCGGCCTGCAAGCTGAGTGGGAGTGGGGGAGGGGAGGGAGACAGCTGAAGCCGAGTCCAGAAGGGCGGCGATGGAAGAGCTGCAGCTGGGTCAGAGCCTGGAGGGAGGGCGGGGCCTTCACTGAGGACCCCCCCGCCCCCCGAGGCCAGCCCTAGGCCCCGGCGGTCGCGCATGCGCCCTTGGCCTGTGTGGCGTGTGGGGGCTTGAACCCAAGCCCGCAGGGCTCCCGGAGCGGCCAGAGAAAGAAGGGCCCATGGAGAGGTAGGCGAGGTGGGCAGGGGGCGCCACCTTACTCTCCTCAGCTCCCTGAGGGAGAGAGAGAGAGACAGAGACAGAGAGAGAGATCCCTGACCTCTGAGTCTCTGCCTCCACCGCTGGCTGGTGCCAACTCACGCGCCATCCCACTTCCAGCCATCACCCCCACGCCTGCCCCGGGTCCAGCCCCACCAAAGAGAGGCCGGTTGGTTCCTGCTCACCTCTGTGCCGTCCCTTCCCGACCTGACCCCAGTGCAGGGGATAAGCTTCAGACAAGTCTTTCCATGTCCCTCTGCATGACAATAGACTTCCTCCCCTCTCCCATTCCACAGGCCCACCCACCCGGGACATCCACCTTTGTCATTAGCTCAGGAGAGGATGCAAGATGAGAATCTCTGCTATTGTGTGGGGAGACTCAGTTTCCCGGGTTTCCCCCATGGACACATGTTCTTCAGCTGGGTCTGATTTTCTCCAGACAAGCTGTCTTGCGAAGGATTTGGCCAGCCCTAAGAACCTGAAGGGAAAGGGCGGAGGGGGGTTCTCTCTCTGCCCCCGACAGCCCCGAGCTGGGTCGGTCCCTCAGACCTGGCCAGGGGCAGCCCATCCCCCGGCGCCCTTCCCCGGGGCATCCAAGGGCAGGCTCGGCGCCAGCCCCACCCCGCTCGCCACTGCCCTACCATCGTCCTCCCTCGGGGGGCCTGGGCAGGACAGGGCCCCGGGTGTGGGAGGCCTCCAGATCTCAGGCCTGGCACACCGTTTACCAGGCTGCTTCCTCCTCTGACGGGGGCCCAGCACACGCCCCAGGAGACTTGGCAGCCGCCCCCAGGGCTCTATCCTCTGGAACTCGTCCCCTTGGAAGGGGCCTGGCCCAGGTGCCAGGTTCTGCTGGTCGGCCAGCCTCCTTTGGAGAAAGCAGGCAAGCCGAGCCAGGCTTGCAGTGGCCCTGGCGTGACACCTGCCACCTCAGGCAGAGGGCCTCCCGCGTGCCCTCCATGGCGGGTTTCTCCCCGGAGCCGTGGCCTGGGCACTAGGAAGGCCGGGCCTCCCCGACTCCCGGGAGGAGGGGCTAGCCCAGTTGCGCCCTGGCCCCCAAACCCTCTGGTGCCATCTGCCTGTCTCGGCACTTCTGACTCCACAGAGCCTTTCCTACATCTGGGCTGCCTGCCGTGGCAAAGTGCAGGCGTGGGGTGAGGCCATGGCTTTGTCTTTCCAGGAAAAAATGAGCCCCTGGCCGAAGCAGCAGGCCCAGGCAGAGCCTTGAGCTTGAAGCCCAGTAGGTCTGTGGCCCTCAGGGCCAGAGCAATGCTTTCAAGGCAGGGAAGCGGCCTGCAAGCTGAGTGGGAGTGGGGGAGGGGAGGGAGACAGCTGAAGCCGAGTCCAGAAGGGCGGCGATGGAAGAGCTGCAGCTGGGTCAGAGCCTGGAGGGAGGGCGGGGCCTTCACTGAGGACCCCCCCGCCCCCCGAGGCCAGCCCTAGGCCCCGGCGGTCGCGCATGCGCCCTTGGCCTGTGTGGCGTGTGGGGGCTTGAACCCAAGCCCGCAGGGCTCCCGGAGCGGCCAGAGAAAGAAGGGCCCATGGAGAGGTAGGCGAGGTGGGCAGGGGGCGCCACCTTACTCTCCTCAGCTCCCTGAGGGAGAGAGAGAGAGACAGAGACAGAGAGAGAGATCCCTGACCTCTGAGTCTCTGCCTCCACCGCTGGCTGGTGCCAACTCACGCGCCATCCCACTTCCAGCCATCACCCCCACGCCTGCCCCGGGTCCAGCCCCACCACAGAGAGGCCGGTTGGTTCCTGCTCACCTCTGTGCCGTCCCTTCCCGACCTGACCCCAGTGCAGGGGATAAGCTTCAGACAAGTCTTTCCATGTCCCTCTGCATGACAATAGACTTCCTCCCCTCTCCCATTCCACAGGCCCACCCACCCGGGACATCCACCTTTGTCATTAGCTCAGGAGAGGATGCAAGATGAGAATCTCTGCTATTGTGTGGGGAGACTCAGTTTCCCGGGTTTCCCCCATGGACACATGTTCTTCAGCTGGGTCTGATTTTCTCCAGACAAGCTGTCTTGCGAAGGATTTGGCCAGCCCTAAGAACCTGAAGGGAAAGGGCGGAGGGGGGTTCTCTCTCTGCCCCCGACAGCCCCGAGCTGGGTCGGTCCCTCAGACCTGGCCAGGGGCAGCCCATCCCCCGGCGCCCTTCCCCGGGGCATCCAAGGGCAGGCTCGGCGCCAGCCCCACCCCGCTCGCCACTGCCCTACCATCGTCCTCCCTCGGGGGGCCTGGGCAGGACAGGGCCCCGGGTGTGGGAGGCCTCCAGATCTCAGGCCTGGCACACCGTTTACCAGGCTGCTTCCTCCTCTGACGGGGGCCCAGCACACGCCCCAGGAGACTTGGCAGCCGCCCCCAGGGCTCTATCCTCTGGAACTCGTCCCCTTGGAAGGGGCCTGGCCCAGGTGCCAGGTTCTGCTGGTCGGCCAGCCTCCTTTGGAGAAAGCAGGCAAGCCGAGCCAGGCTTGCAGTGGCCCTGGCGTGACACCTGCCACCTCAGGCAGAGGGCCTCCCGCGTGCCCTCCATGGCGGGTTTCTCCCCGGAGCCGTGGCCTGGGCACTAGGAAGGCCGGGCCTCCCCGACTCCCGGGAGGAGGGGCTAGCCCAGTTGCGCCCTGGCCCCCAAACCCTCTGGTGCCATCTGCCTGTCTCGGCACTTCTGACTCCACAGAGCCTTTCCTACATCTGGGCTGCCTGCCGTGGCAAAGTGCAGGCGTGGGGTGAGGCCATGGCTTTGTCTTTCCAGGAAAAAATGAGCCCCTGGCCGAAGCAGCAGGCCCAGGCAGAGCCTTGAGCTTGAAGCCCAGTAGGTCTGTGGCCCTCAGGGCCAGAGCAATGCTTTCAAGGCAGGGAAGCGGCCTGCAAGCTGAGTGGGAGTGGGGGAGGGGAGGGAGACAGCTGAAGCCGAGTCCAGAAGGGCGGCGATGGAAGAGCTGCAGCTGGGTCAGAGCCTGGAGGGAGGGCGGGGCCTTCACTGAGGACCCCCCCCCCCGCCCCCCGAGGCCAGCCCTAGGCCCCGGCCGTCGAGCATGCGCCCTTGGCCTGTGTGGCATGTGGGGGCTTGAACCCAAGCCCGCAGGGCTCCCGGAGCGGCCAGAGAAAGAAGGGCCCATGGAGAGGTAGGCGAGGTGGGCAGGGGGCGCCACCTTACTCTCCTCAGCTCCCTGAGGGAGAGAGAGAGAGACAGAGACAGAGAGAGAGATCCCTGACCTCTGAGTCTCTGCCTCCACCGCTGGCTGGTGCCAACTCACGCGCCATCCCACTTCCAGCCATCACCCCCACGCCTGCCCCGGGGCCAGCCCCACCACAGAGAGGCCGGTTGGTTCCTGCTCACCTCTGTGCCGTCCCTTCCCGACCTGACCCCAGTGCAGGGGATAAGCTTCAGACAAGTCTTTCCATGTCCCTCTGCATGACAATAGACTTCCTCCCCTCTCCCATTCCACAGGCCCACCCACCCGGGACATCCACCTTTGTCATTAGCTCAGGAGAGGATGCAAGATGAGAATCTCTGCTATTGTGTGGGGAGTCTCAGTTTCCCGGGTTTCCCCCATGGACACATGTTCTTCAGCTGGGTCTGATTTTCTCCAGACAAGCTGTCTTGCGAAGGATTTGGCCAGCCCTAAGAACCTGAAGGGAAAGGGCGGAGGGGGGTTCTCTCTCTGCCCCCGACAGCCCCGAGCTGGGTCGGTCCCTCAGACCTGGCCAGGGGCAGCCCATCCCCCGGCGCCCTTCCCCGGGGCATCCAAGGGCAGGCTCGGCGCCAGCCCCACCCCGCTCGCCACTGCCCTACCATCGTCCTCCCTCGGGGGGCCTGGGCAGGACAGGGCCCCGGGTGTGGGAGGCCTCCAGATCTCAGGCCTGGCACACCGTTTACCAGGCTGCTTCCTCCTCTGACGGGGGCCCAGCACACGCCCCAGGAGACTTGGCAGCCGCCCCCAGGGCTCTATCCTCTGGAACTCGTCCCCTTGGAAGGGGCCTGGCCCAGGTGCCAGGTTCTGCTGGTCGGCCAGCCTCCTTTGGAGAAAGCAGGCAAGCCGAGCCAGGCTTGCAGTGGCCCTGGCGTGACACCTGCCACCTCAGGCAGAGGGCCTCCCGCGTGCCCTCCATGGCGGGTTTCTCCCCGGAGCCGTGGCCTGGGCACTAGGAAGGCCGGGCCTCCCCGACTCCCGGGAGGAGGGGCTAGCCCACTTGCGCCCTGGCCCCCAAACCCTCTGGTGCCATCTGCCTGTCTCGGCACTTCTGACTCCACAGAGCCTTTCCTACATCTGGGCTGCCTGCCGTGGCAAAGTGCAGGCGTGGGGTGAGGCCATGGCTTTGTCTTTCCAGGAAAAAATGAGCCCCTGGCCGAAGCAGCAGGCCCAGGCAGAGCCTTGAGCTTGAAGCCCAGTAGGTCTGTGGCCCTCAGGGCCAGAGCAATGCTTTCAAGGCAGGGAAGCGGCCTGCAAGCTGAGTGGGAGTGGGGGAGGGGAGGGAGACAGCTGAAGCCGAGTCCAGAAGGGCGGCGATGGAAGAGCTGCAGCTGGGTCAGAGCCTGGAGGGAGGGCGGGGCCTTCACTGAGGACCCCCCCGCCCCCCGAGGCCAGCCCTAGGCCCCGGCGGTCGCGCATGCGCCCTTGGCCTGTGTGGTGTGTGGGGGCTTGAACCCAAGCCCGCAGGGCTCCCGGAGCGGCCAGAGAAAGAAGGGCCCATGGAGAGGTAGGCGAGGTGGGCAGGGGGCGCCACCTTACTCTCCTCAGCTCCCTGAGGGAGAGAGAGAGAGACAGAGACAGAGAGAGAGATCCCTGACCTCTGAGTCTCTGCCTCCACCGCTGGCTGGTGCCAACTCACGCGCCATCCCACTTCCAGCCATCACCCCCACGCCTGCCCCGGGGCCAGCCCCACCACAGAGAGGCCGGTTGGTTCCTGCTCACCTCTGTGCCGTCCCTTCCCGACCTGACCCCAGTGCAGGGGATAAGCTTCAGACAAGTCTTTCCATGTCCCTCTGCATGACAATAGACTTCCTCCCCTCTCCCATTCCACAGGCCCACCCACCCGGGACATCCACCTTTGTCATTAGCTCAGGAGAGGATGCAAGATGAGAATCTCTGCTATTGTGTGGGGAGACTCAGTTTCCCGGGTTTCCCCCATGGACACATGTTCTTCAGCTGGGTCTGATTTTCTCCAGACAAGCTGTCTTGCGAAGGATTTGGCCAGCCCTAAGAACCTGAAGGGAAAGGGCGGAGGGGGGTTCTCTCTCTGCCCCCGACAGCCCCGAGCTGGGTCGGTCCCTCAGACCTGGCCAGGGGCAGCCCATCCCCCGGCGCCCTTCCCCGGGGCATCCAAGGGCAGGCTCGGCGCCAGCCCCACCCCGCTCGCCACTGCCCTACCATCGTCCTCCCTCGGGGGGCCTGGGCAGGACAGGGCCCCGGGTGTGGGAGGCCTCCAGATCTCAGGCCTGGCACACCGTTTACCAGGCTGCTTCCTCCTCTGACGGGGGCCCAGCACACGCCCCAGGAGACTTGGCAGCCGCCCCCAGGGCTCTATCCTCTGGAACTCGTCCCCTTGGAAGGGGCCTGGCCCAGGTGCCAGGTTCTGCTGGTCGGCCAGCCTCCTTTGGAGAAAGCAGGCAAGCCGAGCCAGGCTTGCAGTGGCCCTGGCGTGACACCTGCCACCTCAGGCAGAGGGCCTCCCGCGTGCCCTCCATGGCGGGTTTCTCCCCGGAGCCGTGGCCTGGGCACTAGGAAGGCCGGGCCTCCCCGACTCCCGGGAGGAGGGGCTAGCCCAGTTGCGCCCTGGCCCCCAAACCCTCTGGTGCCATCTGCCTGTCTCGGCACTTCTGACTCCACAGAGCCTTTCCTACATCTGGGCTGCCTGCCGTGGCAAAGTGCAGGCGTGGGGTGAGGCCATGGCTTTGTCTTTCCAGGAAAAAATGAGCCCCTGGCCGAAGCAGCAGGCCCAGGCAGAGCCTTGAGCTTGAAGCCCAGTAGGTCTGTGGCCCTCAGGGCCAGAGCAATGCTTTCAAGGCAGGGAAGCGGCCTGCAAGCTGAGTGGGAGTGGGGGAGGGGAGGGAGACAGCTGAAGCCGAGTCCAGAAGGGCGGCGATGGAAGAGCTGCAGCTGGGTCAGAGCCTGGAGGGAGGGCGGGGCCTTCACTGAGGACCCCCCCGCCCCCCGAGGCCAGCCCTAGGCCCCGGCGGTCGCGCATGCGCCCTTGGCCTGTGTGGCGTGTGGGGGCTTGAACCCAAGCCCGCAGGGCTCCCGGAGCGGCCAGAGAAAGAAGGGCCCATGGAGAGGTAGGCGAGGTGGGCAGGGGGCGCCACCTTACTCTCCTCAGCTCCCTGAGGGAGAGAGAGAGAGACAGAGACAGAGAGAGAGATCCCTGACCTCTGAGTCTCTGCCTCCACCGCTGGCTGGTGCCAACTCACGCGCCATCCCACTTCCAGCCATCACCCCCACGCCTGCCCCGGGTCCAGCCCCACCACAGAGAGGCCGGTTGGTTCCTGCTCACCTCTGTGCCGTCCCTTCCCGACCTGACCCCAGTGCAGGGGATAAGCTTCAGACAAGTCTTTCCATGTCCCTCTGCATGACAATAGACTTCCTCCCCTCTCCCATTCCACAGGCCCACCCACCCGGGACATCCACCTTTGTCATTAGCTCAGGAGAGGATGCAAGATGAGAATCTCTGCTATTGTGTGGGGAGACTCAGTTTCCCGGGTTTCCCCCATGGACACATGTTCTTCAGCTGGGTCTGATTTTCTCCAGACAAGCTGTCTTGCGAAGGATTTGGCCAGCCCTAAGAACCTGAAGGGAAAGGGCGGAGGGGGGTTCTCTCTCTGCCCCCGACAGCCCCGAGCTGGGTCGGTCCCTCAGACCTGGCCAGGGGCAGCCCATCCCCCGGCGCCCTTCCCCGGGGCATCCAAGGGCAGGCTCGGCGCCAGCCCCACCCCGCTCGCCACTGCCCTACCATCGTCCTCCCTCGGGGGGCCTGGGCAGGACAGGGCCCCGGGTGTGGGAGGCCTCCAGATCTCAGGCCTGGCACACCGTTTACCAGGCTGCTTCCTCCTCTGACGGGGGCCCAGCACACGCCCCAGGAGACTTGGCAGCCGCCCCCAGGGCTCTATCCTCTGGAACTCGTCCCCTTGGAAGGGGCCTGGCCCAGGTGCCAGGTTCTGCTGGTCGGCCAGCCTCCTTTGGAGAAAGCAGGCAAGCCGAGCCAGGCTTGCAGTGGCCCTGGCGTGACACCTGCCACCTCAGGCAGAGGGCCTCCCGCGTGCCCTCCATGGCGGGTTTCTCCCCGGAGCCGTGGCCTGGGCACTAGGAAGGCCGGGCCTCCCCGACTCCCGGGAGGAGGGGCTAGCCCAGTTGCGCCCTGGCCCCCAAACCCTCTGGTGCCATCTGCCTGTCTCGGCACTTCTGACTCCACAGAGCCTTTCCTACATCTGGGCTGCCTGCCGTGGCAAAGTGCAGGCGTGGGGTGAGGCCATGGCTTTGTCTTTCCAGGAAAAAATGAGCCCCTGGCCGAAGCAGCAGGCCCAGGCAGAGCCTTGAGCTTGAAGCCCAGTAGGTCTGTGGCCCTCAGGGCCAGAGCAATGCTTTCAAGGCAGGGAAGCGGCCTGCAAGCTGAGTGGGAGTGGGGGAGGGGAGGGAGACAGCTGAAGCCGAGTCCAGAAGGGCGGCGATGGAAGAGCTGCAGCTGGGTCAGAGCCTGGAGGGAGGGCGGGGCCTTCACTGAGGACCCCCCCGCCCCCCGAGGCCAGCCCTAGGCCCCGGCGGTCGCGCATGCGCCCTTGGCCTGTGTGGCGTGTGGGGGCTTGAACCCAAGCCCGCAGGGCTCCCGGAGCGGCCAGAGAAAGAAGGGCCCATGGAGAGGTAGGCGAGGTGGGCAGGGGGCGCCACCTTACTCTCCTCAGCTCCCTGAGGGAGAGAGAGAGAGACAGAGACAGAGAGAGAGATCCCTGACCTCTGAGTCTCTGCCTCCACCGCTGGCTGGTGCCAACTCACGCGCCATCCCACTTCCAGCCATCACCCCCACGCCTGCCCCGGGGCCAGCCCCACCACAGAGAGGCCGGTTGGTTCCTGCTCACCTCTGTGCCGTCCCTTCCCGACCTGACCCCAGTGCAGGGGATAAGCTTCAGACAAGTCTTTCCATGTCCCTCTGCATGACAATAGACTTCCTCCCCTCTCCCATTCCACAGGCCCACCCACCCGGGACATCCACCTTTGTCATTAGCTCAGGAGAGGATGCAAGATGAGAATCTCTGCTATTGTGTGGGGAGACTCAGTTTCCCGGGTTTCCCCCATGGACACATGTTCTTCAGCTGGGTCTGATTTTCTCCAGACAAGCTGTCTTGCGAAGGATTTGGCCAGCCCTAAGAACCTGAAGGGAAAGGGCGGAGGGGGGTTCTCTCTCTGCCCCCGACAGCCCCGAGCTGGGTCGGTCCCTCAGACCTGGCCAGGGGCAGCCCATCCCCCGGCGCCCTTCCCCGGGGCATCCAAGGGCAGGCTCGGCGCCAGCCCCACCCCGCTCGCCACTGCCCTACCATCGTCCTCCCTCGGGGGGCCTGGGCAGGACAGGGCCCCGGGTGTGGGAGGCCTCCAGATCTCAGGCCTGGCACACCGTTTACCAGGCTGCTTCCTCCTCTGACGGGGGCCCAGCACACGCCCCAGGAGACTTGGCAGCCGCCCCCAGGGCTCTATCCTCTGGAACTCGTCCCCTTGGAAGGGGCCTGGCCCAGGTGCCAGGTTCTGCTGGTCGGCCAGCCTCCTTTGGAGAAAGCAGGCAAGCCGAGCCAGGCTTGCAGTGGCCCTGGCGTGACACCTGCCACCTCAGGCAGAGGGCCTCCCGCGTGCCCTCCATGGCGGGTTTCTCCCCGGAGCCGTGGCCTGGGCACTAGGAAGGCCGGGCCTCCCCGACTCCCGGGAGGAGGGGCTAGCCCACTTGCGCCCTGGCCCCCAAACCCTCTGGTGCCATCTGCCTGTCTCGGCACTTCTGACTCCACAGAGCCTTTCCTACATCTGGGCTGCCTGCCGTGGCAAAGTGCAGGCGTGGGGTGAGGCCATGGCTTTGTCTTTCCAGGAAAAAATGAGCCCCTGGCCGAAGCAGCAGGCCCAGGCAGAGCCTTGAGCTTGAAAACCAGTAGGTCTGTGGCCCTCAGGGCCAGAGCAATGCTTTCAAGGCAGGGAAGCGGCCTGCAAGCTGAGTGGGAGTGGGGGAGGGGAGGGAGACAGCTGAAGCCGAGTCCAGAAGGGCGGCGATGGAAGAGCTGCAGCTGGGTCAGAGCCTGGAGGGAGGGCGGGGCCTTCACTGAGGACCCCCCCGCCCCCCGAGGCCAGCCCTAGGCCCCGGCGGTCGCGCATGCGCCCTTGGCCTGTGTGGTGTGTGGGGGCTTGAACTCAAGCCCGCAGGGCTCCCGGAGTGGCCAGAGAAAGAAGGGCCCATGGAGAGGTAGGCGAGGTGGGCAGGGGGCGCCACCTTACTCTCCTCAGCTCCCTGAGGGAGAGAGAGAGAGACAGAGACAGAGAGAGAGATCCCTGACCTCTGAGTCTCTGCCTCCACCGCTGGCTGGTGCCAACTCACGCGCCATCCCACTTCCAGCCATCACCCCCACGCCTGCCCCGGGGCCAGCCCCACCACAGAGAGGCCGGTTGGTTCCTGCTCACCTCTGTGCCGTCCCTTCCCGACCTGACCCCAGTGCAGGGGATAAGCTTCAGACAAGTCTTTCCATGTCCCTCTGCATGACAATAGACTTCCTCCCCTCTCCCATTCCACAGGCCCACCCACCCGGGACATCCACCTTTGTCATTAGCTCAGGAGAGGATGCAAGATGAGAATCTCTGCTATTGTGTGGGGAGACTCAGTTTCCCGGGTTTCCCCCATGGACACATGTTCTTCAGCTGGGTCTGATTTTCTCCAGACAAGCTGTCTTGCGAAGGATTTGGCCAGCCCTAAGAACCTGAAGGGAAAGGGCGGAGGGGGGTTCTCTCTCTGCCCCCGACAGCCCCGAGCTGGGTCGGTCCCTCAGACCTGGCCAGGGGCAGCCCATCCCCCGGCGCCCTTCCCCGGGGCATCCAAGGGCAGGCTCGGCGCCAGCCCCACCCCGCTCGCCACTGCCCTACCATCGTCCTCCCTCGGGGGGCCTGGGCAGGACAGGGCCCCGGGTGTGGGAGGCCTCCAGATCTCAGGCCTGGCACACCGTTTACCAGGCTGCTTCCTCCTCTGACGGGGGCCCAGCACACGCCCCAGGAGACTTGGCAGCCGCCCCCAGGGCTCTATCCTCTGGAACTCGTCCCCTTGGAAGGGGCCTGGCCCAGGTGCCAGGTTCTGCTGGTCGGCCAGCCTCCTTTGGAGAAAGCAGGCAAGCCGAGCCAGGCTTGCAGTGGCCCTGGCGTGACACCTGCCACCTCAGGCAGAGGGCCTCCCGCGTGCCCTCCATGGCGGGTTTCTCCCCGGAGCCGTGGCCTGGGCACTAGGAAGGCCGGGCCTCCCCGACTCCCGGGAGGAGGGGCTAGCCCACTTGCGCCCTGGCCCCCAAACCCTCTGGTGCCATCTGCCTGTCTCGGCACTTCTGACTCCACAGAGCCTTTCCTACATCTGGGCTGCCTGCCGTGGCAAAGTGCAGGCGTGGGGTGAGGCCATGGCTTTGTCTTTCCAGGAAAAAATGAGCCCCTGGCCGAAGCAGCAGGCCCAGGCAGAGCCTTGAGCTTGAAGCCCAGTAGGTCTGTGGCCCTCAGGGCCAGAGCAATGCTTTCAAGGCAGGGAAGCGGCCTGCAAGCTGAGTGGGAGTGGGGGAGGGGAGGGAGACAGCTGAAGCCGAGTCCAGAAGGGCGGCGATGGAAGAGCTGCAGCTGGGTCAGAGCCTGGAGGGAGGGCGGGGCCTTCACTGAGGACCCCCCCGCCCCCCGAGGCCAGCCCTAGGCCCCGGCGGTCGCGCATGCGCCCTTGGCCTGTGTGGTGTGTGGGGGCTTGAACCCAAGCCCGCAGGGCTCCCGGAGCGGCCAGAGAAAGAAGGGCCCATGGAGAGGTAGGCGAGGTGGGCAGGGGGCGCCACCTTACTCTCCTCAGCTCCCTGAGGGAGAGAGAGAGAGACAGAGACAGAGAGAGAGATCCCTGACCTCTGAGTCTCTGCCTCCACCGCTGGCTGGTGCCAACTCACGCGCCATCCCACTTCCAGCCATCACCCCCACGCCTGCCCCGGGTCCAGCCCCACCACAGAGAGGCCGGTTGGTTCCTGCTCACCTCTGTGCCGTCCCTTCCCGACCTGACCCCAGTGCAGGGGATAAGCTTCAGACAAGTCTTTCCATGTCCCTCTGCATGACAATAGACTTCCTCCCCTCTCCCATTCCACAGGCCCACCCACCCGGGACATCCACCTTTGTCATTAGCTCAGGAGAGGATGCAAGATGAGAATCTCTGCTATTGTGTGGGGAGACTCAGTTTCCCGGGTTTCCCCCATGGACACATGTTCTTCAGCTGGGTCTGATTTTCTCCAGACAAGCTGTCTTGCGAAGGATTTGGCCAGCCCTAAGAACCTGAAGGGAAAGGGCGGAGGGGGGTTCTCTCTCTGCCCCCGACAGCCCCGAGCTGGGTCGGTCCCTCAGACCTGGCCAGGGGCAGCCCATCCCCCGGCGCCCTTCCCCGGGGCATCCAAGGGCAGGCTCGGCGCCAGCCCCACCCCGCTCGCCACTGCCCTACCATCGTCCTCCCTCGGGGGGCCTGGGCAGGACAGGGCCCCGGGTGTGGGAGGCCTCCAGATCTCAGGCCTGGCACACCGTTTACCAGGCTGCTTCCTCCTCTGACGGGGGCCCAGCACACGCCCCAGGAGACTTGGCAGCCGCCCCCAGGGCTCTATCCTCTGGAACTCGTCCCCTTGGAAGGGGCCTGGCCCAGGTGCCAGGTTCTGCTGGTCGGCCAGCCTCCTTTGGAGAAAGCAGGCAAGCCGAGCCAGGCTTGCAGTGGCCCTGGCGTGACACCTGCCACCTCAGGCAGAGGGCCTCCCGCGTGCCCTCCATGGCGGGTTTCTCCCCGGAGCCGTGGCCTGGGCACTAGGAAGGCCGGGCCTCCCCGACTCCCGGGAGGAGGGGCTAGCCCACTTGCGCCCTGGCCCCCAAACCCTCTGGTGCCATCTGCCTGTCTCGGCACTTCTGACTCCACAGAGCCTTTCCTACATCTGGGCTGCCTGCCGTGGCAAAGTGCAGGCGTGGGGTGAGGCCATGGCTTTGTCTTTCCAGGAAAAAATGAGCCCCTGGCCGAAGCAGCAGGCCCAGGCAGAGCCTTGAGCTTGAAAACCAGTAGGTCTGTGGCCCTCAGGGCCAGAGCAATGCTTTCAAGGCAGGGAAGCGGCCTGCAAGCTGAGTGGGAGTGGGGGAGGGGAGGGAGACAGCTGAAGCCGAGTCCAGAAGGGCGGCGATGGAAGAGCTGCAGCTGGGTCAGAGCCTGGAGGGAGGGCGGGGCCTTCACTGAGGACCCCCCCGCCCCCCGAGGCCAGCCCTAGGCCCCGGCGGTCGCGCATGCGCCCTTGGCCTGTGTGGTGTGTGGGGGCTTGAACTCAAGCCCGCAGGGCTCCCGGAGTGGCCAGAGAAAGAAGGGCCCATGGAGAGGTAGGCGAGGTGGGCAGGGGGCGCCACCTTACTCTCCTCAGCTCCCTGAGGGAGAGAGAGAGAGACAGAGACAGAGAGAGAGATCCCTGACCTCTGAGTCTCTGCCTCCACCGCTGGCTGGTGCCAACTCACGCGCCATCCCACTTCCAGCCATCACCCCCACGCCTGCCCCGGGGCCAGCCCCACCACAGAGAGGCCGGTTGGTTCCTGCTCACCTCTGTGCCGTCCCTTCCCGACCTGACCCCAGTGCAGGGGATAAGCTTCAGACAAGTCTTTCCATGTCCCTCTGCATGACAATAGACTTCCTCCCCTCTCCCATTCCACAGGCCCACCCACCCGGGACATCCACCTTTGTCATTAGCTCAGGAGAGGATGCAAGATGAGAATCTCTGCTATTGTGTGGGGAGACTCAGTTTCCCGGGTTTCCCCCATGGACACATGTTCTTCAGCTGGGTCTGATTTTCTCCAGACAAGCTGTCTTGCGAAGGATTTGGCCAGCCCTAAGAACCTGAAGGGAAAGGGCGGAGGGGGGTTCTCTCTCTGCCCCCGACAGCCCCGAGCTGGGTCGGTCCCTCAGACCTGGCCAGGGGCAGCCCATCCCCCGGCGCCCTTCCCCGGGGCATCCAAGGGCAGGCTCGGCGCCAGCCCCACCCCGCTCGCCACTGCCCTACCATCGTCCTCCCTCGGGGGGCCTGGGCAGGACAGGGCCCCGGGTGTGGGAGGCCTCCAGATCTCAGGCCTGGCACACCGTTTACCAGGCTGCTTCCTCCTCTGACGGGGTCCCAGCACAAGCCCCAGGAGACTTGGCAGCCGCCCCCAGGGCTCTATCCTCTGGAACTCGTCCCCTTGGAAGGGGCCTGGCCCAGGTGCCAGGTTCTGCTGGTCGGCCAGCCTCCTTTGGAGAAAGCAGGCAAGCCGAGCCAGGCTTGCAGTGGCCCTGGCGTGACACCTGCCACCTCAGGCAGAGGGCCTCCCGCGTGCCCTCCATGGCGGGTTTCTCCCCGGAGCCGTGGCCTGGGCACTAGGAAGGCCGGGCCTCCCCGACTCCCGGGAGGAGGGGCTAGCCCAGTTGCGCCCTGGCCCCCAAACCCTCTGGTGCCATCTGCCTGTCTCGGCACTTCTGACTCCACAGAGCCTTTCCTACATCTGGGCTGCCTGCCGTGGCAAAGTGCAGGCGTGGGGTGAGGCCATGGCTTTGTCTTTCCAGGAAAAAATGAGCCCCTGGCCGAAGCAGCAGGCCCAGGCAGAGCCTTGAGCTTGAAGCCCAGTAGGTCTGTGGCCCTCAGGGCCAGAGCAATGCTTTCAAGGCAGGGAAGCGGCCTGCAAGCTGAGTGGGAGTGGGGGAGGGGAGGGAGACAGCTGAAGCCGAGTCCAGAAGGGCGGCGATGGAAGAGCTGCAGCTGGGTCAGAGCCTGGAGGGAGGGCGGGGCCTTCACTGAGGACCCCCCCGCCCCCCGAGGCCAGCCCTAGGCCCCGGCGGTCGCGCATGCGCCCTTGGCCTGTGTGGCGTGTGGGGGCTTGAACCCAAGCCCGCAGGGCTCCCGGAGCGGCCAGAGAAAGAAGGGCCCATGGAGAGGTAGGCGAGGTGGGCAGGGGGCGCCACCTTACTCTCCTCAGCTCCCTGAGGGAGAGAGAGAGAGACAGAGACAGAGAGAGAGATCCCTGACCTCTGAGTCTCTGCCTCCACCGCTGGCTGGTGCCAACTCACGCGCCATCCCACTTCCAGCCATCACCCCCACGCCTGCCCCGGGTCCAGCCCCACCAAAGAGAGGCCGGTTGGTTCCTGCTCACCTCTGTGCCGTCCCTTCCCGACCTGACCCCAGTGCAGGGGATAAGCTTCAGACAAGTCTTTCCATGTCCCTCTGCATGACAATAGACTTCCTCCCCTCTCCCATTCCACAGGCCCACCCACCCGGGACATCCACCTTTGTCATTAGCTCAGGAGAGGATGCAAGATGAGAATCTCTGCTATTGTGTGGGGAGACTCAGTTTCCCGGGTTTCCCCCATGGACACATGTTCTTCAGCTGGGTCTGATTTTCTCCAGACAAGCTGTCTTGCGAAGGATTTGGCCAGCCCTAAGAACCTGAAGGGAAAGGGCGGAGGGGGGTTCTCTCTCTGCCCCCGACAGCCCCGAGCTGGGTCGGTCCCTCAGACCTGGCCAGGGGCAGCCCATCCCCCGGCGCCCTTCCCCGGGGCATCCAAGGGCAGGCTCGGCGCCAGCCCCACCCCGCTCGCCACTGCCCTACCATCGTCCTCCCTCGGGGGGCCTGGGCAGGACAGGGCCCCGGGTGTGGGAGGCCTCCAGATCTCAGGCCTGGCACACCGTTTACCAGGCTGCTTCCTCCTCTGACGGGGGCCCAGCACACGCCCCAGGAGACTTGGCAGCCGCCCCCAGGGCTCTATCCTCTGGAACTCGTCCCCTTGGAAGGGGCCTGGCCCAGGTGCCAGGTTCTGCTGGTCGGCCAGCCTCCTTTGGAGAAAGCAGGCAAGCCGAGCCAGGCTTGCAGTGGCCCTGGCGTGACACCTGCCACCTCAGGCAGAGGGCCTCCCGCGTGCCCTCCATGGCGGGTTTCTCCCCGGAGCCGTGGCCTGGGCACTAGGAAGGCCGGGCCTCCCCGACTCCCGGGAGGAGGGGCTAGCCCAGTTGCGCCCTGGCCCCCAAACCCTCTGGTGCCATCTGCCTGTCTCGGCACTTCTGACTCCACAGAGCCTTTCCTACATCTGGGCTGCCTGCCGTGGCAAAGTGCAGGCGTGGGGTGAGGCCATGGCTTTGTCTTTCCAGGAAAAAATGAGCCCCTGGCCGAAGCAGCAGGCCCAGGCAGAGCCTTGAGCTTGAAGCCCAGTAGGTCTGTGGCCCTCAGGGCCAGAGCAATGCTTTCAAGGCAGGGAAGCGGCCTGCAAGCTGAGTGGGAGTGGGGGAGGGGAGGGAGACAGCTGAAGCCGAGTCCAGAAGGGCGGCGATGGAAGAGCTGCAGCTGGGTCAGAGCCTGGAGGGAGGGCGGGGCCTTCACTGAGGACCCCCCCGCCCCCCGAGGCCAGCCCTAGGCCCCGGCGGTCGCGCATGCGCCCTTGGCCTGTGTGGCGTGTGGGGGCTTGAACCCAAGCCCGCAGGGCTCCCGGAGCGGCCAGAGAAAGAAGGGCCCATGGAGAGGTAGGCGAGGTGGGCAGGGGGCGCCACCTTACTCTCCTCAGCTCCCTGAGGGAGAGAGAGAGAGACAGAGACAGAGAGAGAGATCCCTGACCTCTGAGTCTCTGCCTCCACCGCTGGCTGGTGCCAACTCACGCGCCATCCCACTTCCAGCCATCACCCCCACGCCTGCCCCGGGTCCAGCCCCACCACAGAGAGGCCGGTTGGTTCCTGCTCACCTCTGTGCCATCCCTTCCCGACCTGACCCCAGTGCAGGGGATAAGCTTCAGACAAGTCTTTCCATGTCCCTCTGCATGACAATAGACTTCCTCCCCTCTCCCATTCCACAGGCCCACCCACCTGGGACATCCACCTTTGTCATTAGCTCAGGAGAGGATGCAAGATGAGAATCTCTGCTATTGTGTGGGGAGACTCAGTTTCCCGGGTTTCCCCCATGGACACATGTTCTTCAGCTGGGTCTGATTTTCTCCAGACAAGCTGTCTTGCGAAGGATTTGGCCAGCCCTAAGAACCTGAAGGGAAAGGGCGGAGGGGGGTTCTCTCTCTGCCCCCGACAGCCCCGAGCTGGGTCGGTCCCTCAGACCTGGCCAGGGGCAGCCCATCCCCCGGCGCCCTTCCCCGGGGCATCCAAGGGCAGGCTCGGCGCCAGCCCCACCCTGCTCGCCACTGCCCTACCATCGTCCTCCCTCGGGGGGCCTGGGCAGGACAGGGCCCCGGGTGTGGGAGGCCTCCAGATCTCAGGCCTGGCACACCGTTTACCAGGCTGCTTCCTCCTCTGACGGGGGCCCAGCACACGCCCCAGGAGACTTGGCAGCCGCCCCCAGGGCTCTATCCTCTGGAACTCGTCCCCTTGGAAGGGGCCTGGCCCAGGTGCCAGGTTCTGCTGGTCGGCCAGCCTCCTTTGGAGAAAGCAGGCAAGCCGAGCCAGGCTTGCAGTGGCCCTGGCGTGACACCTGCCACCTCAGGCAGAGGGCCTCCCGCGTGCCCTCCATGGCGGGTTTCTCCCCGGAGCCGTGGCCTGGGCACTAGGAAGGCCGGGCCTCCCCGACTCCCGGGAGGAGGGGCTAGCCCACTTGCGCCCTGGCCCCCAAACCCTCTGGTGCCATCTGCCTGTCTCGGCACTTCTGACTCCACAGAGCCTTTCCTACATCTGGGCTGCCTGCCGTGGCAAAGTGCAGGCGTGGGGTGAGGCCATGGCTTTGTCTTTCCAGGAAAAAATGAGCCCCTGGCCGAAGCAGCAGGCCCAGGCAGAGCCTTGAGCTTGAAGCCCAGTAGGTCTGTGGCCCTCAGGGCCAGAGCAATGCTTTCAAGGCAGGGAAGCGGCCTGCAAGCTGAGTGGGAGTGGGGGAGGGGAGGGAGACAGCTGAAGCCGAGTCCAGAAGGGCGGCGATGGAAGAGCTGCAGCTGGGTCAGAGCCTGGAGGGAGGGCGGGGCCTTCACTGAGGACCCCCCCGCCCCCCGAGGCCAGCCCTAGGCCCCGGCGGTCGCGCATGCGCCCTTGGCCTGTGTGGCGTGTGGGGGCTTGAACCCAAGCCCGCAGGGCTCCCGGAGCGGCCAGAGAAAGAAGGGCCCATGGAGAGGTAGGCGAGGTGGGCAGGGGGCGCCACCTTACTCTCCTCAGCTCCCTGAGGGAGAGAGAGAGAGACAGAGACAGAGAGAGAGATCCCTGACCTCTGAGTCTCTGCCTCCACCGCTGGCTGGTGCCAACTCACGCGCCATCCCACTTCCAGCCATCACCCCCACGCCTGCCCCGGGTCCAGCCCCACCACAGAGAGGCCGGTTGGTTCCTGCTCACCTCTGTGCCGTCCCTTCCCGACCTGACCCCAGTGCAGGGGATAAGCTTCAGACAAGTCTTTCCATGTCCCTCTGCATGACAATAGACTTCCTCCCCTCTCCCATTCCACAGGCCCACCCACCCGGGACATCCACCTTTGTCATTAGCTCAGGAGAGGATGCAAGATGAGAATCTCTGCTATTGTGTGGGGAGACTCAGTTTCCCGGGTTTCCCCCATGGACACATGTTCTTCAGCTGGGTCTGATTTTCTCCAGACAAGCTGTCTTGCGAAGGATTTGGCCAGCCCTAAGAACCTGAAGGGAAAGGGCGGAGGGGGGTTCTCTCTCTGCCCCCGACAGCCCCGAGCTGGGTCGGTCCCTCAGACCTGGCCAGGGGCAGCCCATCCCCCGGCGCCCTTCCCCGGGGCATCCAAGGGCAGGCTCGGCGCCAGCCCCACCCCGCTCGCCACTGCCCTACCATCGTCCTCCCTCGGGGGGCCTGGGCAGGACAGGGACCCGGGTGTGGGAGGCCTCCAGATCTCAGGCCTGGCACACCGTTTACCAGGCTGCTTCCTCCTCTGACGGGGGCCCAGCACACGCCCCAGGAGACTTGGCAGCCGCCCCCAGGGCTCTATCCTCTGGAACTCGTCCCCTTGGAAGGGGCCTGGCCCAGGTGCCAGGTTCTGCTGGTCGGCCAGCCTCCTTTGGAGAAAGCAGGCAAGCCGAGCCAGGCTTGCAGTGGCCCTGGCGTGACACCTGCCACCTCAGGCAGAGGGCCTCCCGCGTGCCCTCCATGGCGGGTTTCTCCCCGGAGCCGTGGCCTGGGCACTAGGAAGGCCGGGCCTCCCCGACTCCCGGGAGGAGGGGCTAGCCCAGTTGCGCCCTGGCCCCCAAACCCTCTGGTGCCTTCTGCCTGTCTCGGCACTTCTGACTCCACAGAGCCTTTCCTACATCTGGGCTGCCTGCCGTGGCAAAGTGCAGGCGTGGGGTGAGGCCATGGCTTTGTCTTTCCAGGAAAAAATGAGCCCCTGGCCGAAGCAGCAGGCCCAGGCAGAGCCTTGAGCTTGAAGCCCAGTAGGTCTGTGGCCCTCAGGGCCAGAGCAATGCTTTCAAGGCAGGGAAGCGGCCTGCAAGCTGAGTGGGAGTGGGGGAGGGGAGGGAGACAGCTGAAGCCGAGTCCAGAAGGGCGGCGATGGAAGAGCTGCAGCTGGGTCAGAGCCTGGAGGGAGGGCGGGGCCTTCACTGAGGACCCCCCCCGCCCCCCGAGGCCAGCCCTAGGCCCCGGCCGTCGAGCATGCGCCCTTGGCCTGTGTGGCGTGTGGGGGCTTGAACCCAAGCCCGCAGGGCTCCCGGAGCGGCCAGAGAAAGAAGGGCCCATGGAGAGGTAGGCGAGGTGGGCAGGGGGCGCCACCTTACTCTCCTCAGCTCCCTGAGGGAGAGAGAGAGAGACAGAGACAGAGAGAGAGATCCCTGACCTCTGAGTCTCTGCCTCCACCGCTGGCTGGTGCCAACTCACGCGCCATCCCACTTCCAGCCATCACCCCCACGCCTGCCCCGGGGCCAGCCCCACCACAGAGAGGCCGGTTGGTTCCTGCTCACCTCTGTGCCGTCCCTTCCCGACCTGACCCCAGTGCAGGGGATAAGCTTCAGACAAGTCTTTCCATGTCCCTCTGCATGACAATAGACTTCCTCCCCTCTCCCATTCCACAGGCCCACCCACCCGGGACATCCACCTTTGTCATTAGCTCAGGAGAGGATGCAAGATGAGAATCTCTGCTATTGTGTGGGGAGACTCAGTTTCCCGGGTTTCCCCCATGGACACATGTTCTTCAGCTGGGTCTGATTTTCTCCAGACAAGCTGTCTTGGGAAGGATTTGGCCAGCCCTAAGAACCTGAAGGGAAAGGGCGGAGGGGGGTTCTCTCTCTGCCCCCGACAGCCCCGAGCTGGGTCGGTCCCTCAGACCTGGCCAGGGGCAGCCCATCCCCCGGCGCCCTTCCCCGGGGCATCCAAGGGCAGGCTCGGCGCCAGCCCCACCCCGCTCGCCACTGCCCTACCATCGTCCTCCCTCGGGGGGCCTGGGCAGGACAGGGCCCCGGGTGTGGGAGGCCTCCAGATCTCAGGCCTGGCACACCGTTTACCAGGCTGCTTCCTCCTCTGACGGGGGCCCAGCACACGCCCCAGGAGACTTGGCAGCCGCCCCCAGGGCTCTATCCTCTGGAACTCGTCCCCTTGGAAGGGGCCTGGCCCAGGTGCCAGGTTCTGCTGGTCGGCCAGCCTCCTTTGGAGAAAGCAGGCAAGCCGAGCCAGGCTTGCAGTGGCCCTGGCGTGACACCTGCCACCTCAGGCAGAGGGCCTCCCGCGTGCCCTCCATGGCGGGTTTCTCCCCGGAGCCGTGGCCTGGGCACTAGGAAGGCCGGGCCTCCCCGACTCCCGGGAGGAGGGGCTAGCCCACTTGCGCCCTGGCCCCCAAACCCTCTGGTGCCATCTGCCTGTCTCGGCACTTCTGACTCCACAGAGCCTTTCCTACATCTGGGCTGCCTGCCGTGGCAAAGTGCAGGCGTGGGGTGAGGCCATGGCTTTGTCTTTCCAGGAAAAAATGAGCCCCTGGCCGAAGCAGCAGGCCCAGGCAGAGCCTTGAGCTTGAAGCCCAGTAGGTCTGTGGCCCTCAGGGCCAGAGCAATGCTTTCAAGGCAGGGAAGCGGCCTGCAAGCTGAGTGGGAGTGGGGGAGGGGAGGGAGACAGCTGAAGCCGAGTCCAGAAGGGCGGCGATGGAAGAGCTGCAGCTGGGTCAGAGCCTGGAGGGAGGGCGGGGCCTTCACTGAGGACCCCCCCGCCCCCCGAGGCCAGCCCTAGGCCCCGGCGGTCGCGCATGCGCCCTTGGCCTGTGTGGCGTGTGGGGGCTTGAACCCAAGCCCGCAGGGCTCCCGGAGCGGCCAGAGAAAGAAGGGCCCATGGAGAGGTAGGCGAGGTGGGCAGGGGGCGCCACCTTACTCTCCTCAGCTCCCTGAGGGAGAGAGAGAGAGACAGAGACAGAGAGAGAGATCCCTGACCTCTGAGTCTCTGCCTCCACCGCTGGCTGGTGCCAACTCACGCGCCATCCCACTTCCAGCCATCACCCCCACGCCTGCCCCGGGGCCAGCCCCACCACAGAGAGGCCGGTTGGTTCCTGCTCACCTCTGTGCCGTCCCTTCCCGACCTGACCCCAGTGCAGGGGATAAGCTTCAGACAAGTCTTTCCATGTCCCTCTGCATGACAATAGACTTCCTCCCCTCTCCCATTCCACAGGCCCACCCACCCGGGACATCCACCTTTGTCATTAGCTCAGGAGAGGATGCAAGATGAGAATCTCTGCTATTGTGTGGGGAGACTCAGTTTCCCGGGTTTCCCCCATGGACACATGTTCTTCAGCTGGGTCTGATTTTCTCCAGACAAGCTGTCTTGCGAAGGATTTGGCCAGCCCTAAGAACCTGAAGGGAAAGGGCGGAGGGGGGTTCTCTCTCTGCCCCCGACAGCCCCGAGCTGGGTCGGTCCCTCAGACCTGGCCAGGGGCAGCCCATCCCCCGGCGCCCTTCCCCGGGGCATCCAAGGGCAGGCTCGGCGCCAGCCCCACCCCGCTCGCCACTGCCCTACCATCGTCCTCCCTCGGGGGGCCTGGGCAGGACAGGGACCCGGGTGTGGGAGGCCTCCAGATCTCAGGCCTGGCACACCGTTTACCAGGCTGCTTCCTCCTCTGACGGGGGCCCAGCACACGCCCCAGGAGACTTGGCAGCCGCCCCCAGGGCTCTATCCTCTGGAACTCGTCCCCTTGGAAGGGGCCTGGCCCAGGTGCCAGGTTCTGCTGGTCGGCCAGCCTCCTTTGGAGAAAGCAGGCAAGCCGAGCCAGGCTTGCAGTGGCCCTGGCGTGACACCTGCCACCTCAGGCAGAGGGCCTCCCGCGTGCCCTCCATGGCGGGTTTCTCCCCGGAGCCGTGGCCTGGGCACTAGGAAGGCCGGGCCTCCCCGACTCCCGGGAGGAGGGGCTAGCCCAGTTGCGCCCTGGCCCCCAAACCCTCTGGTGCCATCTGCCTGTCTCGGCACTTCTGACTCCACAGAGCCTTTCCTACATCTGGGCTGCCTGCCGTGGCAAAGTGCAGGCGTGGGGTGAGGCCATGGCTTTGTCTTTCCAGGAAAAAATGAGCCCCTGGCCGAAGCAGCAGGCCCAGGCAGAGCCTTGAGCTTGAAGCCCAGTAGGTCTGTGGCCCTCAGGGCCAGAGCAATGCTTTCAAGGCAGGGAAGCGGCCTGCAAGCTGAGTGGGAGTGGGGGAGGGGAGGGAGACAGCTGAAGCCGAGTCCAGAAGGGCGGCGATGGAAGAGCTGCAGCTGGGTCAGAGCCTGGAGGGAGGGCGGGGCCTTCACTGAGGACCCCCCCCCCGCCCCCCGAGGCCAGCCCTAGGCCCCGGCCGTCGAGCATGCGCCCTTGGCCTGTGTGGCGTGTGGGGGCTTGAACCCAAGCCCGCAGGGCTCCCGGAGCGGCCAGAGAAAGAAGGGCCCATGGAGAGGTAGGCGAGGTGGGCAGGGGGCGCCACCTTACTCTCCTCAGCTCCCTGAGGGAGAGAGAGAGAGACAGAGACAGAGAGAGAGATCCCTGACCTCTGAGTCTCTGCCTCCACCGCTGGCTGGTGCCAACTCACGCGCCATCCCACTTCCAGCCATCACCCCCACGCCTGCCCCGGGGCCAGCCCCACCACAGAGAGGCCGGTTGGTTCCTGCTCACCTCTGTGCTGTCCCTTCCCGACCTGACCCCAGTGCAGGGGATAAGCTTCAGACAAGTCTTTCCATGTCCCTCTGCATGACAATAGACTTCCTCCCCTCTCCCATTCCACAGGCCCACCCACCCGGGACATCCACCTTTGTCATTAGCTCAGGAGAGGATGCAAGATGAGAATCTCTGCTATTGTGTGGGGAGTCTCAGTTTCCCGGGTTTCCCCCATGGACACATGTTCTTCAGCTGGGTCTGATTTTCTCCAGACAAGCTGTCTTGCGAAGGATTTGGCCAGCCCTAAGAACCTGAAGGGAAAGGGCGGAGGGGGGTTCTCTCTCTGCCCCCGACAGCCCCGAGCTGGGTCGGTCCCTCAGACCTGGCCAGGGGCAGCCCATCCCCCGGCGCCCTTCCCCGGGGCATCCAAGGGCAGGCTCGGCGCCAGCCCCACCCCGCTCGCCACTGCCCTACCATCGTCCTCCCTCGGGGGGCCTGGGCAGGACAGGGCCCCGGGTGTGGGAGGCCTCCAGATCTCAGGCCTGGCACACCGTTTACCAGGCTGCTTCCTCCTCTGACGGGGGCCCAGCACACGCCCCAGGAGACTTGGCAGCCGCCCCCAGGGCTCTATCATCTGGAACTCGTCCCCTTGGAAGGGGCCTGGCCCAGGTGCCAGGTTCTGCTGGTCGGCCAGCCTCCTTTGGAGAAAGCAGGCAAGCCGAGCCAGGCTTGCAGTGGCCCTGGCGTGACACCTGCCACCTCAGGCAGAGGGCCTCCCGCGTGCCCTCCATGGCGGGTTTCTCCCCGGAGCCGTGGCCTGGGCACTAGGAAGGCCGGGCCTCCCCGACTCCCGGGAGGAGGGGCTAGCCCACTTGCGCCCTGGCCCCCAAACCCTCTGGTGCCATCTGCCTGTCTCGGCACTTCTGACTCCACAGAGCCTTTCCTACATCTGGGCTGCCTGCCGTGGCAAAGTGCAGGCGTGGGGTGAGGCCATGGCTTTGTCTTTCCAGGAAAAAATGAGCCCCTGGCCGAAGCAGCAGGCCCAGGCAGAGCCTTGAGCTTGAAGCCCAGTAGGTCTGTGGCCCTCAGGGCCAGAGCAATGCTTTCAAGGCAGGGAAGCGGCCTGCAAGCTGAGTGGGAGTGGGGGAGGGGAGGGAGACAGCTGAAGCCGAGTCCAGAAGGGCGGCGATGGAAGAGCTGCAGCTGGGTCAGAGCCTGGAGGGAGGGCGGGGCCTTCACTGAGGACCCCCCCGCCCCCCGAGGCCAGCCCTAGGCCCCGGCGGTCGCGCATGCGCCCTTGGCCTGTGTGGTGTGTGGGGGCTTGAACCCAAGCCCGCAGGGCTCCCGGAGCGGCCAGAGAAAGAAGGGCCCATGGAGAGGTAGGCGAGGTGGGCAGGGGGCGCCACCTTACTCTCCTCAGCTCCCTGAGGGAGAGAGAGAGAGACAGAGACAGAGAGAGAGATCCCTGACCTCTGAGTCTCTGCCTCCACCGCTGGCTGGTGCCAACTCACGCGCCATCCCACTTCCAGCCATCACCCCCACGCCTGCCCCGGGGCCAGCCCCACCACAGAGAGGCCGGTTGGTTCCTGCTCACCTCTGTGCCGTCCCTTCCCGACCTGACCCCAGTGCAGGGGATAAGCTTCAGACAAGTCTTTCCATGTCCCTCTGCATGACAATAGACTTCCTCCCCTCTCCCATTCCACAGGCCCACCCACCCGGGACATCCACCTTTGTCATTAGCTCAGGAGAGGATGCAAGATGAGAATCTCTGCTATTGTGTGGGGAGACTCAGTTTCCCGGGTTTCCCCCATGGACACATGTTCTTCAGCTGGGTCTGATTTTCTCCAGACAAGCTGTCTTGCGAAGGATTTGGCCAGCCCTAAGAACCTGAAGGGAAAGGGCGGAGGGGGGTTCTCTCTCTGCCCCCGACAGCCCCGAGCTGGGTCGGTCCCTCAGACCTGGCCAGGGGCAGCCCATCCCCCGGCGCCCTTCCCCGGGGCATCCAAGGGCAGGCTCGGCGCCAGCCCCACCCCGCTCGCCACTGCCCTACCATCGTCCTCCCTCGGGGGGCCTGGGCAGGACAGGGCCCCGGGTGTGGGAGGCCTCCAGATCTCAGGCCTGGCACACCGTTTACCAGGCTGCTTCCTCCTCTGACGGGGGCCCAGCACACGCCCCAGGAGACTTGGCAGCCGCCCCCAGGGCTCTATCCTCTGGAACTCGTCCCCTTGGAAGGGGCCTGGCCCAGGTGCCAGGTTCTGCTGGTCGGCCAGCCTCCTTTGGAGAAAGCAGGCAAGCCGAGCCAGGCTTGCAGTGGCCCTGGCGTGACACCTGCCACCTCAGGCAGAGGGCCTCCCGCGTGCCCTCCATGGCGGGTTTCTCCCCGGAGCCGTGGCCTGGGCACTAGGAAGGCCGGGCCTCCCCGACTCCCGGGAGGAGGGGCTAGCCCAGTTGCGCCCTGGCCCCCAAACCCTCTGGTGCCATCTGCCTGTCTCGGCACTTCTGACTCCACAGAGCCTTTCCTACATCTGGGCTGCCTGCCGTGGCAAAGTGCAGGCGTGGGGTGAGGCCATGGCTTTGTCTTTCCAGGAAAAAATGAGCCCCTGGCCGAAGCAGCAGGCCCAGGCAGAGCCTTGAGCTTGAAGCCCAGTAGGTCTGTGGCCCTCAGGGCCAGAGCAATGCTTTCAAGGCAGGGAAGCGGCCTGCAAGCTGAGTGGGAGTGGGGGAGGGGAGGGAGACAGCTGAAGCCGAGTCCAGAAGGGCGGCGATGGAAGAGCTGCAGCTGGGTCAGAGCCTGGAGGGAGGGCGGGGCCTTCACTGAGGACCCCCCCCGCCCCCCGAGGCCAGCCCTAGGCCCCGGCCGTCGAGCATGCGCCCTTGGCCTGTGTGGCGTGTGGGGGCTTGAACCCAAGCCCGCAGGGCTCCCGGAGCGGCCAGAGAAAGAAGGGCCCATGGAGAGGTAGGCGAGGTGGGCAGGGGGCGCCACCTTACTCTCCTCAGCTCCCTGAGGGAGAGAGAGAGAGACAGAGACAGAGAGAGAGATCCCTGACCTCTGAGTCTCTGCCTCCACCGCTGGCTGGTGCCAACTCACGCGCCATCCCACTTCCAGCCATCACCCCCACGCCTGCCCCGGGGCCAGCCCCACCACAGAGAGGCCGGTTGGTTCCTGCTCACCTCTGTGCCGTCCCTTCCCGACCTGACCCCAGTGCAGGGGATAAGCTTCAGACAAGTCTTTCCATGTCCCTCTGCATGACAATAGACTTCCTCCCCTCTCCCATTCCACAGGCCCACCCACCCGGGACATCCACCTTTGTCATTAGCTCAGGAGAGGATGCAAGATGAGAATCTCTGCTATTGTGTGGGGAGACTCAGTTTCCCGGGTTTCCCCCATGGACACATGTTCTTCAGCTGGGTCTGATTTTCTCCAGACAAGCTGTCTTGCGAAGGATTTGGCCAGCCCTAAGAACCTGAAGGGAAAGGGCGGAGGGGGGTTCTCTCTCTGCCCCCGACAGCCCCGAGCTGGGTCGGTCCCTCAGACCTGGCCAGGGGCAGCCCATCCCCCGGCGCCCTTCCCCGGGGCATCCAAGGGCAGGCTCGGCGCCAGCCCCACCCCGCTCGCCACTGCCCTACCATCGTCCTCCCTCGGGGGGCCTGGGCAGGACAGGGCCCCGGGTGTGGGAGGCCTCCAGATCTCAGGCCTGGCACACCGTTTACCAGGCTGCTTCCTCCTCTGACGGGGGCCCAGCACACGCCCCAGGAGACTTGGCAGCCGCCCCCAGGGCTCTATCCTCTGGAACTCGTCCCCTTGGAAGGGGCCTGGCCCAGGTGCCAGGTTCTGCTGGTCGGCCAGCCTCCTTTGGAGAAAGCAGGCAAGCCGAGCCAGGCTTGCAGTGGCCCTGGCGTGACACCTGCCACCTCAGGCAGAGGGCCTCCCGCGTGCCCTCCATGGCGGGTTTCTCCCCGGAGCCGTGGCCTGGGCACTAGGAAGGCCGGGCCTCCCCGACTCCCGGGAGGAGGGGCTAGCCCAGTTGCGCCCTGGCCCCCAAACCCTCTGGTGCCATCTGCCTGTCTCGGCACTTCTGACTCCACAGAGCCTTTCCTACATCTGGGCTGCCTGCCGTGGCAAAGTGCAGGCGTGGGGTGAGGCCATGGCTTTGTCTTTCCAGGAAAAAATGAGCCCCTGGCCGAAGCAGCAGGCCCAGGCAGAGCCTTGAGCTTGAAGCCCAGTAGGTCTGTGGCCCTCAGGGCCAGAGCAATGCTTTCAAGGCAGGGAAGCGGCCTGCAAGCTGAGTGGGAGTGGGGGAGGGGAGGGAGACAGCTGAAGCCGAGTCCAGAAGGGCGGCGATGGAAGAGCTGCAGCTGGGTCAGAGCCTGGAGGGAGGGCGGGGCCTTCACTGAGGACCCCCCCGCCCCCCGAGGCCAGCCCTAGGCCCCGGCGGTCGCGCATGCGCCCTTGGCCTGTGTGGCGTGTGGGGGCTTGAACCCAAGCCCGCAGGGCTCCCGGAGCGGCCAGAGAAAGAAGGGCCCATGGAGAGGTAGGCGAGGTGGGCAGGGGGCGCCACCTTACTCTCCTCAGCTCCCTGAGGGAGAGAGAGAGAGACAGAGACAGAGAGAGAGATCCCTGACCTCTGAGTCTCTGCCTCCACCGCTGGCTGGTGCCAACTCACGCGCCATCCCACTTCCAGCCATCACCCCCACGCCTGCCCCGGGTCCAGCCCCACCACAGAGAGGCCGGTTGGTTCCTGCTCACCTCTGTGCCGTCCCTTCCCGACCTGACCCCAGTGCAGGGGATAAGCTTCAGACAAGTCTTTCCATGTCCCTCTGCATGACAATAGACTTCCTCCTTCCATTCCTCCTTCCCATTCCACAGGCCCACCCACCCGGGACATCCACCTTTGTCATTAGCTCAGGAGAGGATGCAAGATGAGAATCTCTGCTATTGTGTGGGGAGACTCAGTTTCCCGGGTTTCCCCCATGGACACATGTTCTTCAGCTGGGTCTGATTTTCTCCAGACAAGCTGTCTTGCGAAGGATTTGGCCAGCCCTAAGAACCTGAAGGGAAAGGGCGGAGGGGGGTTCTCTCTCTGCCCCCGACAGCCCCGAGCTGGGTCGGTCCCTCAGACCTGGCCAGGGGCAGCCCATCCCCCGGCGCCCTTCCCCGGGGCATCCAAGGGCAGGCTCGGCGCCAGCCCCACCCCGCTCGCCACTGCCCTACCATCGTCCTCCCTCGGGGGGCCTGGGCAGGACAGGGCCCCGGGTGTGGGAGGCCTCCAGATCTCAGGCCTGGCACACCGTTTACCAGGCTGCTTCCTCCTCTGACGGGGGCCCAGCACACGCCCCAGGAGACTTGGCAGCCGCCCCCAGGGCTCTATCCTCTGGAACTCGTCCCCTTGGAAGGGGCCTGGCCCAGGTGCCAGGTTCTGCTGGTCGGCCAGCCTCCTTTGGAGAAAGCAGGCAAGCCGAGCCAGGCTTGCAGTGGCCCTGGCGTGACACCTGCCACCTCAGGCAGAGGGCCTCCCGCGTGCCCTCCATGGCGGGTTTCTCCCCGGAGCCGTGGCCTGGGCACTAGGAAGGCCGGGCCTCCCCGACTCCCGGGAGGAGGGGCTAGCCCACTTGCGCCCTGGCCCCCAAACCCTCTGGTGCCATCTGCCTGTCTCGGCACTTCTGACTCCACAGAGCCTTTCCTACATCTGGGCTGCCTGCCGTGGCAAAGTGCAGGCGTGGGGTGAGGCCATGGCTTTGTCTTTCCAGGAAAAAATGAGCCCCTGGCCGAAGCAGCAGGCCCAGGCAGAGCCTTGAGCTTGAAGCCCAGTAGGTCTGTGGCCCTCAGGGCCAGAGCAATGCTTTCAAGGCAGGGAAGCGGCCTGCAAGCTGAGTGGGAGTGGGGGAGGGGAGGGAGACAGCTGAAGCCGAGTCCAGAAGGGCGGCGATGGAAGAGCTGCAGCTGGGTCAGAGCCTGGAGGGAGGGCGGGGCCTTCACTGAGGACCCCCCCGCCCCCCGAGGCCAGCCCTAGGCCCCGGCGGTCGCGCATGCGCCCTTGGCCTGTGTGGCGTGTGGGGGCTTGAACCCAAGCCCGCAGGGCTCCCGGAGCGGCCAGAGAAAGAAGGGCCCATGGAGAGGTAGGCGAGGTGGGCAGGGGGCGCCACCTTACTCTCCTCAGCTCCCTGAGGGAGAGAGAGAGAGACAGAGACAGAGAGAGAGATCCCTGACCTCTGAGTCTCTGCCTCCACCGCTGGCTGGTGCCAACTCACGCGCCATCCCACTTCCAGCCATCACCCCCACGCCTGCCCCGGGTCCAGCCCCACCACAGAGAGGCCGGTTGGTTCCTGCTCACCTCTGTGCCGTCCCTTCCCGACCTGACCCCAGTGCAGGGGATAAGCTTCAGACAAGTCTTTCCATGTCCCTCTGCATGACAATAGACTTCCTCCCCTCTCCCATTCCACAGGCCCACCCACCCGGGACATCCACCTTTGTCATTAGCTCAGGAGAGGATGCAAGATGAGAATCTCTGCTATTGTGTGGGGAGACTCAGTTTCCCGGGTTTCCCCCATGGACACATGTTCTTCAGCTGGGTCTGATTTTCTCCAGACAAGCTGTCTTGCGAAGGATTTGGCCAGCCCTAAGAACCTGAAGGGAAAGGGCGGAGGGGGGTTCTCTCTCTGCCCCCGACAGCCCCGAGCTGGGTCGGTCCCTCAGACCTGGCCAGGGGCAGCCCATCCCCCGGCGCCCTTCCCCGGGGCATCCAAGGGCAGGCTCGGCGCCAGCCCCACCCCGCTCGCCACTGCCCTACCATCGTCCTCCCTCGGGGGGCCTGGGCAGGACAGGGACCCGGGTGTGGGAGGCCTCCAGATCTCAGGCCTGGCACACCGTTTACCAGGCTGCTTCCTCCTCTGACGGGGGCCCAGCACACGCCCCAGGAGACTTGGCAGCCGCCCCCAGGGCTCTATCCTCTGGAACTCGTCCCCTTGGAAGGGGCCTGGCCCAGGTGCCAGGTTCTGCTGGTCGGCCAGCCTCCTTTGGAGAAAGCAGGCAAGCCGAGCCAGGCTTGCAGTGGCCCTGGCGTGACACCTGCCACCTCAGGCAGAGGGCCTCCCGCGTGCCCTCCATGGCGGGTTTCTCCCCGGAGCCGTGGCCTGGGCACTAGGAAGGCCGGGCCTCCCCGACTCCCGGGAGGAGGGGCTAGCCCAGTTGCGCCCTGGCCCCCAAACCCTCTGGTGCCATCTGCCTGTCTCGGCACTTCTGACTCCACAGAGCCTTTCCTACATCTGGGCTGCCTGCCGTGGCAAAGTGCAGGCGTGGGGTGAGGCCATGGCTTTGTCTTTCCAGGAAAAAATGAGCCCCTGGCCGAAGCAGCAGGCCCAGGCAGAGCCTTGAGCTTGAAGCCCAGTAGGTCTGTGGCCCTCAGGGCCAGAGCAATGCTTTCAAGGCAGGGAAGCGGCCTGCAAGCTGAGTGGGAGTGGGGGAGGGGAGGGAGACAGCTGAAGCCGAGTCCAGAAGGGCGGCGATGGAAGAGCTGCAGCTGGGTCAGAGCCTGGAGGGAGGGCGGGGCCTTCACTGAGGACCCCCCCCGCCCCCCGAGGCCAGCCCTAGGCCCCGGCCGTCGAGCATGCGCCCTTGGCCTGTGTGGCGTGTGGGGGCTTGAACCCAAGCCCGCAGGGCTCCCGGAGCGGCCAGAGAAAGAAGGGCCCATGGAGAGGTAGGCGAGGTGGGCAGGGGGCGCCACCTTACTCTCCTCAGCTCCCTGAGGGAGAGAGAGAGAGACAGAGACAGAGAGAGAGATCCCTGACCTCTGAGTCTCTGCCTCCACCGCTGGCTGGTGCCAACTCACGCGCCATCCCACTTCCAGCCATCACCCCCACGCCTGCCCCGGGGCCAGCCCCACCACAGAGAGGCCGGTTGGTTCCTGCTCACCTCTGTGCCGTCCCTTCCCGACCTGACCCCAGTGCAGGGGATAAGCTTCAGACAAGTCTTTCCATGTCCCTCTGCATGACAATAGACTTCCTCCCCTCTCCCATTCCACAGGCCCACCCACCCGGGACATCCACCTTTGTCATTAGCTCAGGAGAGGATGCAAGATGAGAATCTCTGCTATTGTGTGGGGAGACTCAGTTTCCCGGGTTTCCCCCATGGACACATGTTCTTCAGCTGGGTCTGATTTTCTCCAGACAAGCTGTCTTGCGAAGGATTTGGCCAGCCCTAAGAACCTGAAGGGAAAGGGCGGAGGGGGGTTCTCTCTCTGCCCCCGACAGCCCCGAGCTGGGTCGGTCCCTCAGACCTGGCCAGGGGCAGCCCATCCCCCGGCGCCCTTCCCCGGGGCATCCAAGGGCAGGCTCGGCGCCAGCCCCACCCCGCTCGCCACTGCCCTACCATCGTCCTCCCTCGGGGGGCCTGGGCAGGACAGGGCCCCGGGTGTGGGAGGCCTCCAGATCTCAGGCCTGGCACACCGTTTACCAGGCTGCTTCCTCCTCTGACGGGGGCCCAGCACACGCCCCAGGAGACTTGGCAGCCGCCCCCAGGGCTCTATCCTCTGGAACTCGTCCCCTTGGAAGGGGCCTGGCCCAGGTGCCAGGTTCTGCTGGTCGGCCAGCCTCCTTTGGAGAAAGCAGGCAAGCCGAGCCAGGCTTGCAGTGGCCCTGGCGTGACACCTGCCACCTCAGGCAGAGGGCCTCCCGCGTGCCCTCCATGGCGGGTTTCTCCCCGGAGCCGTGGCCTGGGCACTAGGAAGGCCGGGCCTCCCCGACTCCCGGGAGGAGGGGCTAGCCCAGTTGCGCCCTGGCCCCCAAACCCTCTGGTGCCATCTGCCTGTCTCGGCACTTCTGACTCCACAGAGCCTTTCCTACATCTGGGCTGCCTGCCGTGGCAAAGTGCAGGCGTGGGGTGAGGCCATGGCTTTGTCTTTCCAGGAAAAAATGAGCCCCTGGCCGAAGCAGCAGGCCCAGGCAGAGCCTTGAGCTTGAAGCCCAGTAGGTCTGTGGCCCTCAGGGCCAGAGCAATGCTTTCAAGGCAGGGAAGCGGCCTGCAAGCTGAGTGGGAGTGGGGGAGGGGAGGGAGACAGCTGAAGCCGAGTCCAGAAGGGCGGCGATGGAAGAGCTGCAGCTGGGTCAGAGCCTGGAGGGAGGGCGGGGCCTTCACTGAGGACCCCCCCGCCCCCCGAGGCCAGCCCTAGGCCCCGGCGGTCGCGCATGCGCCCTTGGCCTGTGTGGCGTGTGGGGGCTTGAACCCAAGCCCGCAGGGCTCCCGGAGCGGCCAGAGAAAGAAGGGCCCATGGAGAGGTAGGCGAGGTGGGCAGGGGGCGCCACCTTACTCTCCTCAGCTCCCTGAGGGAGAGAGAGAGAGACAGAGACAGAGAGAGAGATCCCTGACCTCTGAGTCTCTGCCTCCACCGCTGGCTGGTGCCAACTCACGCGCCATCCCACTTCCAGCCATCACCCCCACGCCTGCCCCGGGTCCAGCCCCACCACAGAGAGGCCGGTTGGTTCCTGCTCACCTCTGTGCCGTCCCTTCCCGACCTGACCCCAGTGCAGGGGATAAGCTTCAGACAAGTCTTTCCATGTCCCTCTGCATGACAATAGACTTCCTCCCCTCTCCCATTCCACAGGCCCACCCACCCGGGACATCCACCTTTGTCATTAGCTCAGGAGAGGATGCAAGATGAGAATCTCTGCTATTGTGTGGGGAGACTCAGTTTCCCGGGTTTCCCCCATGGACACATGTTCTTCAGCTGGGTCTGATTTTCTCCAGACAAGCTGTCTTGCGAAGGATTTGGCCAGCCCTAAGAACCTGAAGGGAAAGGGCGGAGGGGGGTTCTCTCTCTGCCCCCGACAGCCCCGAGCTGGGTCGGTCCCTCAGACCTGGCCAGGGGCAGCCCATCCCCCGGCGCCCTTCCCCGGGGCATCCAAGGGCAGGCTCGGCGCCAGCCCCACCCCGCTCGCCACTGCCCTACCATCGTCCTCCCTCGGGGGGCCTGGGCAGGACAGGGACCCGGGTGTGGGAGGCCTCCAGATCTCAGGCCTGGCACACCGTTTACCAGGCTGCTTCCTCCTCTGACGGGGGCCCAGCACACGCCCCAGGAGACTTGGCAGCCGCCCCCAGGGCTCTATCCTCTGGAACTCGTCCCCTTGGAAGGGGCCTGGCCCAGGTGCCAGGTTCTGCTGGTCGGCCAGCCTCCTTTGGAGAAAGCAGGCAAGCCGAGCCAGGCTTGCAGTGGCCCTGGCGTGACACCTGCCACCTCAGGCAGAGGGCCTCCCGCGTGCCCTCCATGGCGGGTTTCTCCCCGGAGCCGTGGCCTGGGCACTAGGAAGGCCGGGCCTCCCCGACTCCCGGGAGGAGGGGCTAGCCCAGTTGCGCCCTGGCCCCCAAACCCTCTGGTGCCATCTGCCTGTCTCGGCACTTCTGACTCCACAGAGCCTTTCCTACATCTGGGCTGCCTGCCGTGGCAAAGTGCAGGCGTGGGGTGAGGCCATGGCTTTGTCTTTCCAGGAAAAAATGAGCCCCTGGCCGAAGCAGCAGGCCCAGGCAGAGCCTTGAGCTTGAAGCCCAGTAGGTCTGTGGCCCTCAGGGCCAGAGCAATGCTTTCAAGGCAGGGAAGCGGCCTGCAAGCTGAGTGGGAGTGGGGGAGGGGAGGGAGACAGCTGAAGCCGAGTCCAGAAGGGCGGCGATGGAAGAGCTGCAGCTGGGTCAGAGCCTGGAGGGAGGGCGGGGCCTTCACTGAGGACCCCCCCCCCCGCCCCCCGAGGCCAGCCCTAGGCCCCGGCCGTCGAGCATGCGCCCTTGGCCTGTGTGGCGTGTGGGGGCTTGAACCCAAACCCGCAGGGCTCCCGGAGCGGCCAGAGAAAGAAGGGCCCATGGAGAGGTAGGCGAGGTGGGCAGGGGGCGCCACCTTACTCTCCTCAGCTCCCTGAGGGAGAGAGAGAGAGACAGAGACAGAGAGAGAGATCCCTGACCTCTGAGTCTCTGCCTCCACCGCTGGCTGGTGCCAACTCACGCGCCATCCCACTTCCAGCCATCACCCCCACGCCTGCCCCGGGGCCAGCCCCACCACAGAGAGGCCGGTTGGTTCCTGCTCACCTCTGTGCCGTCCCTTCCCGACCTGACCCCAGTGCAGGGGATAAGCTTCAGACAAGTCTTTCCATGTCCCTCTGCATGACAATAGACTTCCTCCCCTCTCCCATTCCACAGGCCCACCCACCCGGGACATCCACCTTTGTCATTAGCTCAGGAGAGGATGCAAGATGAGAATCTCTGCTATTGTGTGGGGAGACTCAGTTTCCCGGGTTTCCCCCATGGACACATGTTCTTCAGCTGGGTCTGATTTTCTCCAGACAAGCTGTCTTGCGAAGGATTTGGCCAGCCCTAAGAACCTGAAGGGAAAGGGCGGAGGGGGGTTCTCTCTCTGCCCCCGACAGCCCCGAGCTGGGTCGGTCCCTCAGACCTGGCCAGGGGCAGCCCATCCCCCGGCGCCCTTCCCCGGGGCATCCAAGGGCAGGCTCGGCGCCAGCCCCACCCCGCTCGCCACTGCCCTACCATCGTCCTCCCTCGGGGGGCCTGGGCAGGACAGGGCCCCGGGTGTGGGAGGCCTCCAGATCTCAGGCCTGGCACACCGTTTACCAGGCTGCTTCCTCCTCTGACGGGGGCCCAGCACACGCCCCAGGAGACTTGGCAGCCGCCCCCAGGGCTCTATCCTCTGGAACTCGTCCCCTTGGAAGGGGCCTGGCCCAGGTGCCAGGTTCTGCTGGTCGGCCAGCCTCCTTTGGAGAAAGCAGGCAAGCCGAGCCAGGCTTGCAGTGGCCCTGGCGTGACACCTGCCACCTCAGGCAGAGGGCCTCCCGCGTGCCCTCCATGGCGGGTTTCTCCCCGGAGCCGTGGCCTGGGCACTAGGAAGGCCGGGCCTCCCCGACTCCCGGGAGGAGGGGCTAGCCCACTTGCGCCCTGGCCCCCAAACCCTCTGGTGCCATCTGCCTGTCTCGGCACTTCTGACTCCACAGAGCCTTTCCTACATCTGGGCTGCCTGCCGTGGCAAAGTGCAGGCGTGGGGTGAGGCCATGGCTTTGTCTTTCCAGGAAAAAATGAGCCCCTGGCTGAAGCAGCAGGCCCAGGCAGAGCCTTGAGCTTGAAAACCAGTAGGTCTGTGGCCCTCAGGGCCAGAGCAATGCTTTCAAGGCAGGGAAGCGGCCTGCAAGCTGAGTGGGAGTGGGGGAGGGGAGGGAGACAGCTGAAGCCGAGTCCAGAAGGGCGGCGATGGAAGAGCTGCAGCTGGGTCAGAGCCTGGAGGGAGGGCGGGGGCCTTCACTGAGGACCCCCCCGCCCCCCGAGGCCAGCCCTAGGCCCCGGCGGTCGCGCATGCGCCCTTGGCCTGTGTGGTGTGTGGGGGCTTGAACCCAAGCCCGCAGGGCTCCCGGAGCGGCCAGAGAAAGAAGGGCCCATGGAGAGGTAGGCGAGGTGGGCAGGGGGCGCCACCTTACTCTCCTCAGCTCCCTGAGGGAGAGAGAGAGAGACAGAGACAGAGAGAGAGATCCCTGACCTCTGAGTCTCTGCCTCCACCGCTGGCTGGTGCCAACTCACGCGCCATCCCACTTCCAGCCATCACCCCCACGCCTGCCCCGGGGCCAGCCCCACCACAGAGAGGCCGGTTGGTTCCTGCTCACCTCTGTGCCGTCCCTTCCCGACCTGACCCCAGTGCAGGGGATAAGCTTCAGACAAGTCTTTCCATGTCCCTCTGCATGACAATAGACTTCCTCCCCTCTCCCATTCCACAGGCCCACCCACCCGGGACATCCACCTTTGTCATTAGCTCAGGAGAGGATGCAAGATGAGAATCTCTGCTATTGTGTGGGGAGACTCAGTTTCCCGGGTTTCCCCCATGGACACATGTTCTTCAGCTGGGTCTGATTTTCTCCAGACAAGCTGTCTTGCGAAGGATTTGGCCAGCCCTAAGAACCTGAAGGGAAAGGGCGGAGGGGGGTTCTCTCTCTGCCCCCGACAGCCCCGAGCTGGGTCGGTCCCTCAGACCTGGCCAGGGGCAGCCCATCCCCCGGCGCCCTTCCCCGGGGCATCCAAGGGCAGGCTCGGCGCCAGCCCCACCCCGCTCGCCACTGCCCTACCATCGTCCTCCCTCGGGGGGCCTGGGCAGGACAGGGCCCCGGGTGTGGGAGGCCTCCAGATCTCAGGCCTGGCACACCGTTTACCAGGCTGCTTCCTCCTCTGACGGGGGCCCAGCACACGCCCCAGGAGACTTGGCAGCCGCCCCCAGGGCTCTATCCTCTGGAACTCGTCCCCTTGGAAGGGGCCTGGCCCAGGTGCCAGGTTCTGCTGGTCGGCCAGCCTCCTTTGGAGAAAGCAGGCAAGCCGAGCCAGGCTTGCAGTGGCCCTGGCGTGACACCTGCCACCTCAGGCAGAGGGCCTCCCGCGTGCCCTCCATGGCGGGTTTCTCCCCGGAGCCGTGGCCTGGGCACTAGGAAGGCCGGGCCTCCCCGACTCCCGGGAGGAGGGGCTAGCCCAGTTGCGCCCTGGCCCCCAAACCCTCTGGTGCCATCTGCCTGTCTCGGCACTTCTGACTCCACAGAGCCTTTCCTACATCTGGGCTGCCTGCCGTGGCAAAGTGCAGGCGTGGGGTGAGGCCATGGCTTTGTCTTTCCAGGAAAAAATGAGCCCCTGGCCGAAGCAGCAGGCCCAGGCAGAGCCTTGAGCTTGAAAACCAGTAGGTCTGTGGCCCTCAGGGCCAGAGCAATGCTTTCAAGGCAGGGAAGCGGCCTGCAAGCTGAGTGGGAGTGGGGGAGGGGAGGGAGACAGCTGAAGCCGAGTCCAGAAGGGCGGCGATGGAAGAGCTGCAGCTGGGTCAGAGCCTGGAGGGAGGGCGGGGCCTTCACTGAGGACCCCCCCGCCCCCCGAGGCCAGCCCTAGGCCCCGGCGGTCGCGCATGCGCCCTTGGCCTGTGTGGTGTGTGGGGGCTTGAACTCAAGCCCGCAGGGCTCCCGGAGTGGCCAGAGAAAGAAGGGCCCATGGAGAGGTAGGCGAGGTGGGCAGGGGGCGCCACCTTACTCTCCTCAGCTCCCTGAGGGAGAGAGAGAGAGACAGAGACAGAGAGAGAGATCCCTGACCTCTGAGTCTCTGCCTCCACCGCTGGCTGGTGCCAACTCACGCGCCATCCCACTTCCAGCCATCACCCCCACGCCTGCCCCGGGGCCAGCCCCACCACAGAGAGGCCGGTTGGTTCCTGCTCACCTCTGTGCCGTCCCTTCCCGACCTGACCCCAGTGCAGGGGATAAGCTTCAGACAAGTCTTTCCATGTCCCTCTGCATGACAATAGACTTCCTCCCCTCTCCCATTCCACAGGCCCACCCACCCGGGACATCCACCTTTGTCATTAGCTCAGGAGAGGATGCAAGATGAGAATCTCTGCTATTGTGTGGGGAGACTCAGTTTCCCGGGTTTCCCCCATGGACACATGTTCTTCAGCTGGGTCTGATTTTCTCCAGACAAGCTGTCTTGCGAAGGATTTGGCCAGCCCTAAGAACCTGAAGGGAAAGGGCGGAGGGGGGTTCTCTCTCTGCCCCCGACAGCCCCGAGCTGGGTCGGTCCCTCAGACCTGGCCAGGGGCAGCCCATCCCCCGGCGCCCTTCCCCGGGGCATCCAAGGGCAGGCTCGGCGCCAGCCCCACCCCGCTCGCCACTGCCCTACCATCGTCCTCCCTCGGGGGGCCTGGGCAGGACAGGGCCCCGGGTGTGGGAGGCCTCCAGATCTCAGGCCTGGCACACCGTTTACCAGGCTGCTTCCTCCTCTGACGGGGGCCCAGCACACGCCCCAGGAGACTTGGCAGCCGCCCCCAGGGCTCTATCCTCTGGAACTCGTCCCCTTGGAAGGGGCCTGGCCCAGGTGCCAGGTTCTGCTGGTCGGCCAGCCTCCTTTGGAGAAAGCAGGCAAGCCGAGCCAGGCTTGCAGTGGCCCTGGCGTGACACCTGCCACCTCAGGCAGAGGGCCTCCCGCGTGCCCTCCATGGCGGGTTTCTCCCCGGAGCCGTGGCCTGGGCACTAGGAAGGCCGGGCCTCCCCGACTCCCGGGAGGAGGGGCTAGCCCAGTTGCGCCCTGGCCCCCAAACCCTCTGGTGCCATCTGCCTGTCTCGGCACTTCTGACTCCACAGAGCCTTTCCTACATCTGGGCTGCCTGCCGTGGCAAAGTGCAGGCGTGGGGTGAGGCCATGGCTTTGTCTTTCCAGGAAAAAATGAGCCCCTGGCCGAAGCAGCAGGCCCAGGCAGAGCCTTGAGCTTGAAGCCCAGTAGGTCTGTGGCCCTCAGGGCCAGAGCAATGCTTTCAAGGCAGGGAAGCGGCCTGCAAGCTGAGTGGGAGTGGGGGAGGGGAGGGAGACAGCTGAAGCCGAGTCCAGAAGGGCGGCGATGGAAGAGCTGCAGCTGGGTCAGAGCCTGGAGGGAGGGCGGGGCCTTCACTGAGGACCCCCCCGCCCCCCGAGGCCAGCCCTAGGCCCCGGCGGTCGCGCATGCGCCCTTGGCCTGTGTGGTGTGTGGGGGCTTGAACCCAAGCCCGCAGGGCTCCCGGAGCGGCCAGAGAAAGAAGGGCCCATGGAGAGGTAGGCGAGGTGGGCAGGGGGCGCCACCTTACTCTCCTCAGCTCCCTGAGGGAGAGAGAGAGAGACAGAGACAGAGAGAGAGATCCCTGACCTCTGAGTCTCTGCCTCCACCGCTGGCTGGTGCCAACTCACGCGCCATCCCACTTCCAGCCATCACCCCCACGCCTGCCCCGGGGCCAGCCCCACCACAGAGAGGCCGGTTGGTTCCTGCTCACCTCTGTGCCGTCCCTTCCCGACCTGACCCCAGTGCAGGGGATAAGCTTCAGACAAGTCTTTCCATGTCCCTCTGCATGACAATAGACTTCCTCCCCTCTCCCATTCCACAGGCCCACCCACCCGGGACATCCACCTTTGTCATTAGCTCAGGAGAGGATGCAAGATGAGAATCTCTGCTATTGTGTGGGGAGACTCAGTTTCCCGGGTTTCCCCCATGGACACATGTTCTTCAGCTGGGTCTGATTTTCTCCAGACAAGCTGTCTTGCGAAGGATTTGGCCAGCCCTAAGAACCTGAAGGGAAAGGGCGGAGGGGGGTTCTCTCTCTGCCCCCGACAGCCCCGAGCTGGGTCGGTCCCTCAGACCTGGCCAGGGGCAGCCCATCCCCCGGCGCCCTTCCCCGGGGCATCCAAGGGCAGGCTCGGCGCCAGCCCCACCCCGCTCGCCACTGCCCTACCATCGTCCTCCCTCGGGGGGCCTGGGCAGGACAGGGCCCCGGGTGTGGGAGGCCTCCAGATCTCAGGCCTGGCACACCGTTTACCAGGCTGCTTCCTCCTCTGACGGGGGCCCAGCACACGCCCCAGGAGACTTGGCAGCCGCCCCCAGGGCTCTATCCTCTGGAACTCGTCCCCTTGGAAGGGGCCTGGCCCAGGTGCCAGGTTCTGCTGGTCGGCCAGCCTCCTTTGGAGAAAGCAGGCAAGCCGAGCCAGGCTTGCAGTGGCCCTGGCGTGACACCTGCCACCTCAGGCAGAGGGCCTCCCGCGTGCCCTCCATGGCGGGTTTCTCCCCGGAGCCGTGGCCTGGGCACTAGGAAGGCCGGGCCTCCCCGACTCCCGGGAGGAGGGGCTAGCCCAGTTGCGCCCTGGCCCCCAAACCCTCTGGTGCCATCTGCCTGTCTCGGCACTTCTGACTCCACAGAGCCTTTCCTACATCTGGGCTGCCTGCCGTGGCAAAGTGCAGGCGTGGGGTGAGGCCATGGCTTTGTCTTTCCAGGAAAAAATGAGCCCCTGGCCGAAGCAGCAGGCCCAGGCAGAGCCTTGAGCTTGAAGCCCAGTAGGTCTGTGGCCCTCAGGGCCAGAGCAATGCTTTCAAGGCAGGGAAGCGGCCTGCAAGCTGAGTGGGAGTGGGGGAGGGGAGGGAGACAGCTGAAGCCGAGTCCAGAAGGGCGGCGATGGAAGAGCTGCAGCTGGGTCAGAGCCTGGAGGGAGGGCGGGGCCTTCACTGAGGACCCCCCCGCCCCCCGAGGCCAGCCCTAGGCCCCGGCGGTCGCGCATGCGCCCTTGGCCTGTGTGGCGTGTGGGGGCTTGAACCCAAGCCCGCAGGGCTCCCGGAGCGGCCAGAGAAAGAAGGGCCCATGGAGAGGTAGGCGAGGTGGGCAGGGGGCGCCACCTTACTCTCCTCAGCTCCCTGAGGGAGAGAGAGAGAGACAGAGACAGAGAGAGAGATCCCTGACCTCTGAGTCTCTGCCTCCACCGCTGGCTGGTGCCAACTCACGCGCCATCCCACTTCCAGCCATCACCCGGGTCCAGCCCCACCACAGAGAGGGCCGGTTGGTTCCTGCTCACCTCTGTGCCGTCCCTTCCGACCTGACCCCAGTGCAGGGGATAAGCTTCAGACAAGTCTTTCCATGTCCCTCTGCATGACAATAGACTTCCTCCCCTCTCCCATTCCACAGGCCCACCCACCCGGGACATCCACCTTTGTCATTAGCTCAGGAGAGGATGCAAGATGAGAATCTCTGCTATTGTGTGGGGAGACTCAGTTTCCCGGGTTTCCCCCATGGACACATGTTCTTCAGCTGGGTCTGATTTTCTCCAGACAAGCTGTCTTGCGAAGGATTTGGCCAGCCCTAAGAACCTGAAGGGAAAGGGCGGAGGGGGGTTCTCTCTCTGCCCCCGACAGCCCCGAGCTGGGTCGGTCCCCTCAGACCTGGCCAGGGGCAGCCCATCCCCCGGCGCCCTTCCCCGGGGCATCCAAGGGCAGGCTCGGCGCCAGCCCCACCCCGCTCGCCACTGCCCTACCATCGTCCTCCCTCGGGGGGCCTGGGCAGGACAGGGCCCCGGGTGTGGGAGGCCTCCAGATCTCAGGCCTGGCACACCGTTTACCAGGCTGCTTCCTCCTCTGACGGGGGCCCAGCACACGCCCCAGGAGACTTGGCAGCCGCCCCCAGGGCTCTATCCTCTGGAACTCGTCCCCTTGGAAGGGGCCTGGCCCAGGTGCCAGGTTCTGCTGGTCGGCCAGCCTCCTTTGGAGAAAGCAGGCAAGCCGAGCCAGGCTTGCAGTGGCCCTGGCGTGACACCTGCCACCTCAGGCAGAGGGCCTCCCGCGTGCCCTCCATGGCGGGTTTCTCCCCGGAGCCGTGGCCTGGGCACTAGGAAGGCCGGGCCTCCCCGACTCCCGGGAGGAGGGGCTAGCCCAGTTGCGCCCTGGCCCCCAAACCCTCTGGTGCCATCTGCCTGTCTCGGCACTTCTGACTCCACAGAGCCTTTCCTACATCTGGGCTGCCTGCCGTGGCAAAGTGCAGGCGTGGGGTGAGGCCATGGCTTTGTCTTTCCAGGAAAAAATGAGCCCCTGGCCGAAGCAGCAGGCCAGGCAGAGCCTTGAGCTTGAAGCCCAGTAGGTCTGTGGCCCTCAGGGCCAGAGCAATGCTTTCAAGGCAGGGAAGCGGCCTGCAAGCTGAGTGGGAGTGGGGGAGGGGAGGGAGACAGCTGAAGCCGAGTCCAGAAGGGCGGCGATGGAAGAGCTGCAGCTGGGTCAGAGCCTGGAGGGAGGGCGGGGCCTTCACTGAGGACCCCCCCGCCCCCCGAGGCCAGCCCTAGGCCCCGGCGGTCGCGCATGCGCCCTTGGCCTGTGTGGCGTGTGGGGGCTTGAACCCAAGCCCGCAGGGCTCCCGGAGCGGCCAGAGAAAGAAGGGCCCATGGAGAGGTAGGCGAGGTGGGGCAGGGGGCGCCACCTTACTCTCCTCAGCTCCCTGAGGGAGAGAGAGAGAGGACAGAGACAGAGAGAGAGATCCCTGACCTCTGAGTCTCTGCCTCCACCGCTGGCTGGTGCCAACTCACGCGCCATCCCACTTCCAGCCATCACCCCCACGCCTGCCCCCGGGTCAGCCCCACCACAGAGAGGCCGGTTGGTTCCTGCTCACCTCTGTGCCGTCCCTTCCCGACCTGACCCCAGTGCAGGGGATAAGCTTCAGACAAGTCTTTCCATGTCCCTCTGCATGACAATAGACTTCCTCCCTCTCCCATTCCACAGGCCCACCCACCCGGGACATCCACCTTTGTCATTAGCTCAGGAGAGGATGCAAGATGAGAATCTCTGCTATTGTGTGGGGAGACTCAGTTTCCCGGGTTTCCCCCATGGACACATGTTCTTCAGCTGGGTCTGATTTTCTCCAGACAAGCTGTCTTGCGAAGGATTTGGCCAGCCCTAAGAACCTGAAGGGAAAGGGCGGAGGGGGGGTTCTCTCTCTGCCCCCGACAGCCCCGAGCTGGGTCGGTCCCTCAGACCTGGCCAGGGGCAGCCCATCCCCCGGCGCCCTTCCCCGGGGCATCCAAGGGCAGGCTCGGCGCCAGCCCCACCCCGCTCGCCACTGCCCCTACCATCGTCCTCCCTCGGGGGGCCTGGGCAGGACAGGGCCCCGGGTGTGGGAGGCCTCCAGATCTCAGGCCTGGCACACCGTTTACCAGGCTGCTTCCTCCTCTGACGGGGGCCCAGCACACGCCCCAGGAGACTTGGCAGCCGCCCCCAGGGCTCTATCCTCTGGAACTCGTCCCCTTGGAAGGGGCCTGGCCCAGGTGCCAGGTTCTGCTGGTCGGCCAGCCTCCTTTGGAGAAAGCAGGCAAGCCGAGCCAGGCTTGCAGTGGCCCTGGCGTGACACCTGCCACCTCAGGCAGAGGGCCTCCCGCGTGCCCTCCATGGCGGGTTTCTCCCCGGAGCCGTGGCCTGGGCACTAGGAAGGCCGGGCCTCCCCGACTCCCGGGAGGAGGGGGCTAGCCCACTTGCGCCTGGCCCCCAAACCCTCTGGTGCCATCTGCCTGTCTCGGCACTTCTGACTCCACAGAGCCTTTCCTACATCTGGGCTGCCTGCCGTGGCAAAGTGCAGGCGTGGGGTGAGGCCATGGCTTTGTCTTTCCAGGAAAAAATGAGCCCCTGGCCGAAGCAGCAGGCCCAGGCAGAGCCTTGAGCTTGAAAACCAGTAGGTCTGTGGCCCTCAGGGCCAGAGCAATGCTTTCAAGGCAGGGAAGCGGCCTGCAAGGCTGAGTGGGAGTGGGGGAGGGGAGGGAGACAGCTGAAGCCGAGTCCAGAAGGGCGGCGATGGAAGAGCTGCAGCTGGGTCAGAGCCTGGAGGGAGGGCGGGGCCTTCACTGAGGACCCCCCCGCCCCCCGAGGCCAGCCCTAGGCCCCGGCGGTCGCGCATGCGCCCTTGGCCTGTGTGGTGTGTGGGGGCTTGAACTCAAGCCCGCAGGGCTCCCGGAGTGGCCAGAGAAAAAGGGCCCATGGAGAGGTAGGCGAGGTGGGCAGGGGGCGCCACCTTACTCTCCTCAGCTCCCTGAGGGAGAGAGAGAGAGACAGAGACAGAGAGAGAGATCCCTGACCTCTGAGTCTCTGCCTCCACGCTGGCTGGTGCCAACTCACGCGCCATCCCACTTCCAGCCATCACCCCCACGCCTGCCCCGGGGCCAGCCCCACCACAGAGAGGCCGGTTGGTTCCTGCTCACCTCTGTGCCGTCCCTTCCCGACCTGACCCCAGTGCAGGGGATAAGCTTCAGACAAGTCTTTCCATGTCCCTCTGCATGACAATAGACTTCCTCCCTCTCCCATTCCACAGGCCCACCCACCCGGGACATCCACCTTTGTCATTAGCTCAGGAGAGGATGCAAGATGAGAATCTCTGCTATTGTGTGGGGAGACTCAGTTTCCCGGGTTTCCCCCATGGACACATGTTCTTCAGCTGGGTCTGATTTTCTCCAGACAAGCTGTCTTGCGAAGGATTTGGCCAGCCCTAAGAACCTGAAGGGAAAGGGCGGAGGGGGGTTCTCTCTCTGCCCCCGACAGCCCCCGAGCTGGGTCGGTCCCTCAGACCTGGCCAGGGGCAGCCCATCCCCCGGCGCCCTTCCCCGGGGCATCCAAGGGCAGGGCTCGGCGCCAGCCCCACCCCGCTCGCCACTGCCCTACCATCGTCCTCCCTCGGGGGGGCCTGGGCAGGACAGGGCCCCGGGTGTGGGAGGCCTCCAGATCTCAGGCCTGGCACACCGTTTACCAGGCTGCTTCCTCCTCTGACGGGGGGCCCAGCACACGCCCCAGGAGACTTGGCAGCCGCCCCCAGGGCTCTATCCTCTGGAACTCGTCCCCTTGGAAGGGGCCTGGCCCAGGTGCCAGGTTCTGCTGGTCGGCCAGCCTCCTTTGGAGAAAGCAGGCAAGCCGAGCCAGGCTTGCAGTGGCCCTGGCGTGACACCTGCCACCTCAGGCAGAGGGCCTCCCGCGTGCCCTCCATGGCGGGTTTCTCCCCGGAGCCGTGGCCTGGGCACTAGGAAGGCCGGGCCTCCCCGACTCCCGGGAGGAGGGGGCTAGCCCAGTTGCGCCCTGGCCCCCAAACCCTCTGGTGCCATCTGCCTGTCTCGGCACTTCTGACTCCACAGAGCCTTTCCTACATCTGGGCTGCCTGCCGTGGCAAAGTGCAGGCGTGGGGTGAGGCCATGGCTTTGTCTTTCCAGGAAAAAATGAGCCCCTGGCCGAAGCAGCAGGCCCAGGCAGAGCCTTGAGCTTGAAGCCCAGTAGGTCTGTGGCCCTCAGGGCCAGAGCAATGCTTTCAAGGCAGGGAAGCGGCCTGCAAGCTGAGTGGGAGTGGGGGAGGGGAGGGAGACCGCTGAAGCCGAGTCCAGAAGGGCGGGCGATGGAAGAGCTGCAGCTGGGTCAGAGCCTGGAGGGAGGGCGGGGGCCTTCACTGAGGACCCCCCCCGCCCCCCGAGGCCAGCCCTAGGCCCCGGCCGTCGAGCATGCGCCCTTGGCCTGTGTGGCGTGTGGGGGCTTGAACCCAAGCCCGCAGGGCTCCCGGAGCGGCCAGAGAAAGAAGGGCCCATGGAGAGGTAGGCGAGGTGGGCAGGGGGGCGCCACCTTACTCTCCTCAGCTCCCTGAGGGAGAGAGAGAGAGACAGAGACAGAGAGAGAGATCCCTGACCTCTGAGTCTCTGCCTCCACCGCTGGCTGGTGCCAACTCACGCGCCATCCCACTTCCAGCCATCACCCCCACGCCTGCCCCGGGGCCAGCCCCACCACAGAGAGGCCGGTTGGTTCCTGCTCACCTCTGTGCCGTCCCTTCCCGACCTGACCCCAGTGCAGGGGATAAGCTTCAGACAAGTCTTTCCATGTCCCTCTGCATGACAATAGACTTCCTCCCCTCTCCCATTCCACAGGCCCACCCACCCGGGACATCCACCTTTGTCATTAGCTCAGGAGAGGATGCAAGATGAGAATCTCTGCTATTGTGTGGGGAGACTCAGTTTCCCGGGTTTCCCCCATGGACACATGTTCTTCAGCTGGGTCTGATTTTCTCCAGACAAGCTGTCTTGCGAAGGATTTGGCCAGCCCTAAGAACCTGAAGGGAAAGGGCGGAGGGGGGTTCTCTCTCTGCCCCCGACAGCCCCGAGCTGGGTCGGTCCCTCAGACCTGGCCAGGGGCAGCCCATCCCCCGGCGCCCTTCCCCGGGGCATCCAAGGGCAGGCTCGGCGCCAGCCCCACCCCGCTCGCCACTGCCCTACCATCGTCCTCCCTCGGGGGGCCTGGGCAGGACAGGGACCCGGGTGTGGGAGGCCTCCAGATCTCAGGCCTGGCACACCGTTTACCAGGCTGCTTCCTCCTCTGACGGGGGCCCAGCACACGCCCCAGGAGACTTGGCAGCCGCCCCCAGGGCTCTATCCTCTGGAACTCGTCCCCTTGGAAGGGGCCTGGCCCAGGTGCCAGGTTCTGCTGGTCGGCCAGCCTCCTTTGGAGAAAGCAGGCAAGCCGAGCCAGGCTTGCAGTGGCCCTGGCGTGACACCTGCCACCTCAGGCAGAGGGCCTCCCGCGTGCCCTCCATGGCGGGGTTTCTCCCCGGAGCCGTGGCCTGGGCACTAGGAAGGCCGGGCCTCCCCGACTCCCGGGAGGAGGGGCTAGCCCAGTTGCGCCCTGGCCCCCAAACCCTCTGGTGCCATCTGCCTGTCTCGGCACTTCTGACTCCACAGAGCCTTTCCTACATCTGGGCTGCCTGCCGTGGCAAAGTGCAGGCGTGGGGTGAGGCCATGGCTTTGTCTTTCCAGGAAAAAATGAGCCCCTGGCCGAAGCAGCAGGCCCAGGCAGAGCCTTGAGCTTGAAGCCCAGTAGGTCTGTGGCCCTCAGGGCCAGAGCAATGCTTTCAAGGCAGGGAAGCGGCCTGCAAGCTGAGTGGGAGTGGGGGAGGGGAGGGAGACAGCTGAAGCCGAGTCCAGAAGGGCGGCGATGGAAGAGCTGCAGCTGGGTCAGAGCCTGGAGGGAGGGCGGGGCCTTCACTGAGGACCCCCCCCGCCCCCCGAGGCCAGCCCTAGGCCCCGGCGGTCGCGCATGCGCCCTTGGCCTGTGTGGCGTGTGGGGGCTTGAACCCAAGCCCGCAGGGCTCCCGGAGCGGCCAGAGAAAGAAGGGCCCATGGAGAGGTAGGCGAGGTGGGCAGGGGGCGCCACCTTACTCTCCTCAGCTCCCTGAGGGAGAGAGAGAGAGACAGAGACAGAGAGAGAGATCCCTGACCTCTGAGTCTCTGCCTCCACCGCTGGCTGGTGCCAACTCACGCGCCATCCCACTTCCAGCCATCACCCCCACGCCTGCCCCGGGTCCAGCCCCACCACAGAGAGGCCGGTTGGTTCCTGCTCACCTCTGTGCCGTCCCTTCCCGACCTGACCCCAGTGCAGGGGATAAGCTTCAGACAAGTCTTTCCATGTCCCTCTGCATGACAATAGACTTCCTCCCCTCTCCCATTCCACAGGCCCACCCACCCGGGACATCCACCTTTGTCATTAGCTCAGGAGAGGATGCAAGATGAGAATCTCTGCTATTGTGTGGGGAGACTCAGTTTCCCGGGTTTCCCCCATGGACACATGTTCTTCAGCTGGGTCTGATTTTCTCCAGACAAGCTGTCTTGCGAAGGATTTGGCCAGCCCTAAGAACCTGAAGGGAAAGGGCGGAGGGGGGTTCTCTCTCTGCCCCCGACAGCCCCGAGCTGGGTCGGTCCCTCAGACCTGGCCAGGGGCAGCCCATCCCCCGGCGCCCTTCCCCGGGGCATCCAAGGGCAGGCTCGGCGCCAGCCCCACCCCGCTCGCCACTGCCCTACCATCGTCCTCCCTCGGGGGGCCTGGGCAGGACAGGGCCCCGGGTGTGGGAGGCCTCCAGATCTCAGGCCTGGCACACCGTTTACCAGGCTGCTTCCTCCTCTGACGGGGGCCCAGCACACGCCCCAGGAGACTTGGCAGCCGCCCCCAGGGCTCTATCCTCTGGAACTCGTCCCCTTGGAAGGGGCCTGGCCCAGGTGCCAGGTTCTGCTGGTCGGCCAGCCTCCTTTGGAGAAAGCAGGCAAGCCGAGCCAGGCTTGCAGTGGCCCTGGCGTGACACCTGCCACCTCAGGCAGAGGGCCTCCCGCGTGCCCTCCATGGCGGGTTTCTCCCCGGAGCCGTGGCCTGGGCACTAGGAAGGCCGGGCCTCCCCGACTCCCGGGAGGAGGGGCTAGCCCACTTGCGCCCTGGCCCCCAAACCCTCTGGTGCCATCTGCCTGTCTCGGCACTTCTGACTCCACAGAGCCTTTCCTACATCTGGGCTGCCTGCCGTGGCAAAGTGCAGGCGTGGGGTGAGGCCATGGCTTTGTCTTTCCAGGAAAAAATGAGCCCCTGGCCGAAGCAGCAGGCCCAGGCAGAGCCTTGAGCTTGAAAACCAGTAGGTCTGTGGCCCTCAGGGCCAGAGCAATGCTTTCAAGGCAGGGAAGCGGCCTGCAAGCTGAGTGGGAGTGGGGGAGGGGAGGGAGACAGCTGAAGCCGAGTCCAGAAGGGCGGCGATGGAAGAGCTGCAGCTGGGTCAGAGCCTGGAGGGAGGGCGGGGCCTTCACTGAGGACCCCCCCGCCCCCCGAGGCCAGCCCTAGGCCCCGGCGGTCGCGCATGCGCCCTTGGCCTGTGTGGTGTGTGGGGGCTTGAACTCAAGCCCGCAGGGCTCCCGGAGTGGCCAGAGAAAGAAGGGCCCATGGAGAGGTAGGCGAGGTGGGCAGGGGGCGCCACCTTACTCTCCTCAGCTCCCTGAGGGAGAGAGAGAGAGACAGAGACAGAGAGAGAGATCCCTGACCTCTGAGTCTCTGCCTCCACCGCTGGCTGGTGCCAACTCACGCGCCATCCCACTTCCAGCCATCACCCCCACGCCTGCCCCGGGGCCAGCCCCACCACAGAGAGGCCGGTTGGTTCCTGCTCACCTCTGTGCCGTCCCTTCCCGACCTGACCCCAGTGCAGGGGATAAGCTTCAGACAAGTCTTTCCATGTCCCTCTGCATGACAATAGACTTCCTCCCCTCTCCCATTCCACAGGCCCACCCACCCGGGACATCCACCTTTGTCATTAGCTCAGGAGAGGATGCAAGATGAGAATCTCTGCTATTGTGTGGGGAGACTCAGTTTCCCGGGTTTCCCCCATGGACACATGTTCTTCAGCTGGGTCTGATTTTCTCCAGACAAGCTGTCTTGCGAAGGATTTGGCCAGCCCTAAGAACCTGAAGGGAAAGGGCGGAGGGGGGTTCTCTCTCTGCCCCCGACAGCCCCGAGCTGGGTCGGTCCCTCAGACCTGGCCAGGGGCAGCCCATCCCCCGGCGCCCTTCCCCGGGGCATCCAAGGGCAGGCTCGGCGCCAGCCCCACCCCGCTCGCCACTGCCCTACCATCGTCCTCCCTCGGGGGGCCTGGGCAGGACAGGGCCCCGGGTGTGGGAGGCCTCCAGATCTCAGGCCTGGCACACCGTTTACCAGGCTGCTTCCTCCTCTGACGGGGGCCCAGCACACGCCCCAGGAGACTTGGCAGCCGCCCCCAGGGCTCTATCCTCTGGAACTCGTCCCCTTGGAAGGGGCCTGGCCCAGGTGCCAGGTTCTGCTGGTCGGCCAGCCTCCTTTGGAGAAAGCAGGCAAGCCGAGCCAGGCTTGCAGTGGCCCTGGCGTGACACCTGCCACCTCAGGCAGAGGGCCTCCCGCGTGCCCTCCATGGCGGGTTTCTCCCCGGAGCCGTGGCCTGGGCACTAGGAAGGCCGGGCCTCCCCGACTCCCGGGAGGAGGGGCTAGCCCAGTTGCGCCCTGGCCCCCAAACCCTCTGGTGCCATCTGCCTGTCTCGGCACTTCTGACTCCACAGAGCCTTTCCTACATCTGGGCTGCCTGCCGTGGCAAAGTGCAGGCGTGGGGTGAGGCCATGGCTTTGTCTTTCCAGGAAAAAATGAGCCCCTGGCCGAAGCAGCAGGCCCAGGCAGAGCCTTGAGCTTGAAGCCCAGTAGGTCTGTGGCCCTCAGGGCCAGAGCAATGCTTTCAAGGCAGGGAAGCGGCCTGCAAGCTGAGTGGGAGTGGGGGAGGGGAGGGAGACAGCTGAAGCCGAGTCCAGAAGGGCGGCGATGGAAGAGCTGCAGCTGGGTCAGAGCCTGGAGGGAGGGCGGGGCCTTCACTGAGGACCCCCCCCGCCCCCCGAGGCCAGCCCTAGGCCCCGGCCGTCGAGCATGCGCCCTTGGCCTGTGTGGCGTGTGGGGGCTTGAACCCAAGCCCGCAGGGCTCCCGGAGCGGCCAGAGAAAGAAGGGCCCATGGAGAGGTAGGCGAGGTGGGCAGGGGGCGCCACCTTACTCTCCTCAGCTCCCTGAGGGAGAGAGAGAGAGACAGAGACAGAGAGAGAGATCCCTGACCTCTGAGTCTCTGCCTCCACCGCTGGCTGGTGCCAACTCACGCGCCATCCCACTTCCAGCCATCACCCCCACGCCTGCCCCGGGGCCAGCCCCACCACAGAGAGGCCGGTTGGTTCCTGCTCACCTCTGTGCCGTCCCTTCCCGACCTGACCCCAGTGCAGGGGATAAGCTTCAGACAAGTCTTTCCATGTCCCTCTGCATGACAATAGACTTCCTCCCCTCTCCCATTCCACAGGCCCACCCACCCGGGACATCCACCTTTGTCATTAGCTCAGGAGAGGATGCAAGATGAGAATCTCTGCTATTGTGTGGGGAGACTCAGTTTCCCGGGTTTCCCCCATGGACACATGTTCTTCAGCTGGGTCTGATTTTCTCCAGACAAGCTGTCTTGCGAAGGATTTGGCCAGCCCTAAGAACCTGAAGGGAAAGGGCGGAGGGGGGTTCTCTCTCTGCCCCCGACAGCCCCGAGCTGGGTCGGTCCCTCAGACCTGGCCAGGGGCAGCCCATCCCCCGGCGCCCTTCCCCGGGGCATCCAAGGGCAGGCTCGGCGCCAGCCCCACCCCGCTCGCCACTGCCCTACCATCGTCCTCCCTCGGGGGGCCTGGGCAGGACAGGGACCCGGGTGTGGGAGGCCTCCAGATCTCAGGCCTGGCACACCGTTTACCAGGCTGCTTCCTCCTCTGACGGGGGCCCAGCACACGCCCCAGGAGACTTGGCAGCCGCCCCCAGGGCTCTATCCTCTGGAACTCGTCCCCTTGGAAGGGGCCTGGCCCAGGTGCCAGGTTCTGCTGGTCGGCCAGCCTCCTTTGGAGAAAGCAGGCAAGCCGAGCCAGGCTTGCAGTGGCCCTGGCGTGACACCTGCCACCTCAGGCAGAGGGCCTCCCGCGTGCCCTCCATGGCGGGTTTCTCCCCGGAGCCGTGGCCTGGGCACTAGGAAGGCCGGGCCTCCCCGACTCCCGGGAGGAGGGGCTAGCCCAGTTGCGCCCTGGCCCCCAAACCCTCTGGTGCCATCTGCCTGTCTCGGCACTTCTGACTCCACAGAGCCTTTCCTACATCTGGGCTGCCTGCCGTGGCAAAGTGCAGGCGTGGGGTGAGGCCATGGCTTTGTCTTTCCAGGAAAAAATGAGCCCCTGGCCGAAGCAGCAGGCCCAGGCAGAGCCTTGAGCTTGAAGCCCAGTAGGTCTGTGGCCCTCAGGGCCAGAGCAATGCTTTCAAGGCAGGGAAGCGGCCTGCAAGCTGAGTGGGAGTGGGGGAGGGGAGGGAGACAGCTGAAGCCGAGTCCAGAAGGGCGGCGATGGAAGAGCTGCAGCTGGGTCAGAGCCTGGAGGGAGGGCGGGGCCTTCACTGAGGACCCCCCCCCCCCGCCCCCCGAGGCCAGCCCTAGGCCCCGGCCGTCGAGCATGCGCCCTTGGCCTGTGTGGCGTGTGGGGGCTTGAACCCAAGCCCGCAGGGCTCCCGGAGCGGCCAGAGAAAGAAGGGCCCATGGAGAGGTAGGCGAGGTGGGCAGGGGGCGCCACCTTACTCTCCTCAGCTCCCTGAGGGAGAGAGAGAGAGACAGAGACAGAGAGAGAGATCCCTGACCTCTGAGTCTCTGCCTCCACCGCTGGCTGGTGCCAACTCACGCGCCATCCCACTTCCAGCCATCACCCCCACGCCTGCCCCGGGGCCAGCCCCACCACAGAGAGGCCGGTTGGTTCCTGCTCACCTCTGTGCCGTCCCTTCCCGACCTGACCCCAGTGCAGGGGATAAGCTTCAGACAAGTCTTTCCATGTCCCTCTGCATGACAATAGACTTCCTCCCCTCTCCCATTCCACAGGCCCACCCACCCGGGACATCCACCTTTGTCATTAGCTCAGGAGAGGATGCAAGATGAGAATCTCTGCTATTGTGTGGGGAGTCTCAGTTTCCCGGGTTTCCCCCATGGACACATGTTCTTCAGCTGGGTCTGATTTTCTCCAGACAAGCTGTCTTGCGAAGGATTTGGCCAGCCCTAAGAACCTGAAGGGAAAGGGCGGAGGGGGGTTCTCTCTCTGCCCCCGACAGCCCCGAGCTGGGTCGGTCCCTCAGACCTGGCCAGGGGCAGCCCATCCCCCGGCGCCCTTCCCCGGGGCATCCAAGGGCAGGCTCGGCGCCAGCCCCACCCCGCTCGCCACTGCCCTACCATCGTCCTCCCTCGGGGGGCCTGGGCAGGACAGGGCCCCGGGTGTGGGAGGCCTCCAGATCTCAGGCCTGGCACACCGTTTACCAGGCTGCTTCCTCCTCTGACGGGGGCCCAGCACACGCCCCAGGAGACTTGGCAGCCGCCCCCAGGGCTCTATCCTCTGGAACTCGTCCCCTTGGAAGGGGCCTGGCCCAGGTGCCAGGTTCTGCTGGTCGGCCAGCCTCCTTTGGAGAAAGCAGGCAAGCCGAGCCAGGCTTGCAGTGGCCCTGGCGTGACACCTGCCACCTCAGGCAGAGGGCCTCCCGCGTGCCCTCCATGGCGGGTTTCTCCCCGGAGCCGTGGCCTGGGCACTAGGAAGGCCGGGCCTCCCCGACTCCCGGGAGGAGGGGCTAGCCCAGTTGCGCCCTGGCCCCCAAACCCTCTGGTGCCATCTGCCTGTCTCGGCACTTCTGACTCCACAGAGCCTTTCCTACATCTGGGCTGCCTGCCGTGGCAAAGTGCAGGCGTGGGGTGAGGCCATGGCTTTGTCTTTCCAGGAAAAAATGAGCCCCTGGCCGAAGCAGCAGGCCCAGGCAGAGCCTTGAGCTTGAAGCCCAGTAGGTCTGTGGCCCTCAGGGCCAGAGCAATGCTTTCAAGGCAGGGAAGCGGCCTGCAAGCTGAGTGGGAGTGGGGGAGGGGAGGGAGACAGCTGAAGCCGAGTCCAGAAGGGCGGCGATGGAAGAGCTGCAGCTGGGTCAGAGCCTGGAGGGAGGGCGGGGCCTTCACTGAGGACCCCCCCGCCCCCCGAGGCCAGCCCTAGGCCCCGGCGGTCGCGCATGCGCCCTTGGCCTGTGTGGCGTGTGGGGGCTTGAACCCAAGCCCGCAGGGCTCCCGGAGCGGCCAGAGAAAGAAGGGCCCATGGAGAGGTAGGCGAGGTGGGCAGGGGGCGCCACCTTACTCTCCTCAGCTCCCTGAGGGAGAGAGAGAGAGACAGAGACAGAGAGAGAGATCCCTGACCTCTGAGTCTCTGCCTCCACCGCTGGCTGGTGCCAACTCACGCGCCATCCCACTTCCAGCCATCACCCCCACGCCTGCCCCGGGTCCGGCCCCACCACAGAGAGGCCGGTTGGTTCCTGCTCACCTCTGTGCCGTCCCTTCCCGACCTGACCCCAGTGCAGGGGATAAGCTTCAGACAAGTCTTTCCATGTCCCTCTGCATGACAATAGACTTCCTCCCCTCTCCCATTCCACAGGCCCACCCACCCGGGACATCCACCTTTGTCATTAGCTCAGGAGAGGATGCAAGATGAGAATCTCTGCTATTGTGTGGGGAGACTCAGTTTCCCGGGTTTCCCCCATGGACACATGTTCTTCAGCTGGGTCTGATTTTCTCCAGACAAGCTGTCTTGCGAAGGATTTGGCCAGCCCTAAGAACCTGAAGGGAAAGGGCGGAGGGGGGTTCTCTCTCTGCCCCCGACAGCCCCGAGCTGGGTCGGTCCCTCAGACCTGGCCAGGGGCAGCCCATCCCCCGGCGCCCTTCCCCGGGGCATCCAAGGGCAGGCTCGGCGCCAGCCCCACCCCGCTCGCCACTGCCCTACCATCGTCCTCCCTCGGGGGGCCTGGGCAGGACAGGGCCCCGGGTGTGGGAGGCCTCCAGATCTCAGGCCTGGCACACCGTTTACCAGGCTGCTTCCTCCTCTGACGGGGGCCCAGCACACGCCCCAGGAGACTTGGCAGCCGCCCCCAGGGCTCTATCCTCTGGAACTCGTCCCCTTGGAAGGGGCCTGGCCCAGGTGCCAGGTTCTGCTGGTCGGCCAGCCTCCTTTGGAGAAAGCAGGCAAGCCGAGCCAGGCTTGCAGTGGCCCTGGCGTGACACCTGCCACCTCAGGCAGAGGGCCTCCCGCGTGCCCTCCATGGCGGGTTTCTCCCCGGAGCCGTGGCCTGGGCACTAGGAAGGCCGGGCCTCCCCGACTCCCGGGAGGAGGGGCTAGCCCAGTTGCGCCCTGGCCCCCAAACCCTCTGGTGCCATCTGCCTGTCTCGGCACTTCTGACTCCACAGAGCCTTTCCTACATCTGGGCTGCCTGCCGTGGCAAAGTGCAGGCGTGGGGTGAGGCCATGGCTTTGTCTTTCCAGGAAAAAATGAGCCCCTGGCCGAAGCAGCAGGCCCAGGCAGAGCCTTGAGCTTGAAGCCCAGTAGGTCTGTGGCCCTCAGGGCCAGAGCAATGCTTTCAAGGCAGGGAAGCGGCCTGCAAGCTGAGTGGGAGTGGGGGAGGGGAGGGAGACAGCTGAAGCCGAGTCCAGAAGGGCGGCGATGGAAGAGCTGCAGCTGGGTCAGAGCCTGGAGGGAGGGCGGGGCCTTCACTGAGGACCCCCCCCGCCCCCCGAGGCCAGCCCTAGGCCCCGGCCGTCGAGCATGCGCCCTTGGCCTGTGTGGCGTGTGGGGGCTTGAACCCAAGCCCGCAGGGCTCCCGGAGCGGCCAGAGAAAGAAGGGCCCATGGAGAGGTAGGCGAGGTGGGCAGGGGGCGCCACCTTACTCTCCTCAGCTCCCTGAGGGAGAGAGAGAGAGACAGAGACAGAGAGAGAGATCCCTGACCTCTGAGTCTCTGCCTCCACCGCTGGCTGGTGCCAACTCACGCGCCATCCCACTTCCAGCCATCACCCCCACGCCTGCCCCGGGTCCAGCCCCACCACAGAGAGGCCGGTTGGTTCCTGCTCACCTCTGTGCCGTCCCTTCCCGACCTGACCCCAGTGCAGGGGATAAGCTTCAGACAAGTCTTTCCATGTCCCTCTGCATGACAATAGACTTCCTCCCCTCTCCCATTCCACAGGCCCACCCACCCGGGACATCCACCTTTGTCATTAGCTCAGGAGAGGATGCAAGATGAGAATCTCTGCTATTGTGTGGGGAGACTCAGTTTCCCGGGTTTCCCCCATGGACACATGTTCTTCAGCTGGGTCTGATTTTCTCCAGACAAGCTGTCTTGCGAAGGATTTGGCCAGCCCTAAGAACCTGAAGGGAAAGGGCGGAGGGGGGTTCTCTCTCTGCCCCCGACAGCCCCGAGCTGGGTCGGTCCCTCAGACCTGGCCAGGGGCAGCCCATCCCCCGGCGCCCTTCCCCGGGGCATCCAAGGGCAGGCTCGGCGCCAGCCCCACCCCGCTCGCCACTGCCCTACCATCGTCCTCCCTCGGGGGGCCTGGGCAGGACAGGGACCCGGGTGTGGGAGGCCTCCAGATCTCAGGCCTGGCACACCGTTTACCAGGCTGCTTCCTCCTCTGACGGGGGCCCAGCACACGCCCCAGGAGACTTGGCAGCCGCCCCCAGGGCTCTATCCTCTGGAACTCGTCCCCTTGGAAGGGGCCTGGCCCAGGTGCCAGGTTCTGCTGGTCGGCCAGCCTCCTTTGGAGAAAGCAGGCAAGCCGAGCCAGGCTTGCAGTGGCCCTGGCGTGACACCTGCCACCTCAGGCAGAGGGCCTCCCGCGTGCCCTCCATGGCGGGTTTCTCCCCGGAGCCGTGGCCTGGGCACTAGGAAGGCCGGGCCTCCCCGACTCCCGGGAGGAGGGGCTAGCCCAGTTGCGCCCTGGCCCCCAAACCCTCTGGTGCCATCTGCCTGTCTCGGCACTTCTGACTCCACAGAGCCTTTCCTACATCTGGGCTGCCTGCCGTGGCAAAGTGCAGGCGTGGGGTGAGGCCATGGCTTTGTCTTTCCAGGAAAAAATGAGCCCCTGGCCGAAGCAGCAGGCCCAGGCAGAGCCTTGAGCTTGAAGCCCAGTAGGTCTGTGGCCCTCAGGGCCAGAGCAATGCTTTCAAGGCAGGGAAGCGGCCTGCAAGCTGAGTGGGAGTGGGGGAGGGGAGGGAGACAGCTGAAGCCGAGTCCAGAAGGGCGGCGATGGAAGAGCTGCAGCTGGGTCAGAGCCTGGAGGGAGGGCGGGGCCTTCACTGAGGACCCCCCCCCCCGCCCCCCGAGGCCAGCCCTAGGCCCCGGCCGTCGAGCATGCGCCCTTGGCCTGTGTGGCGTGTGGGGGCTTGAACCCAAGCCCGCAGGGCTCCCGGAGCGGCCAGAGAAAGAAGGGCCCATGGAGAGGTAGGCGAGGTGGGCAGGGGGCGCCACCTTACTCTCCTCAGCTCCCTGAGGGAGAGAGAGAGAGACAGAGACAGAGAGAGAGATCCCTGACCTCTGAGTCTCTGCCTCCACCGCTGGCTGGTGCCAACTCACGCGCCATCCCACTTCCAGCCATCACCCCCACGCCTGCCCCGGGGCCAGCCCCACCACAGAGAGGCCGGTTGGTTCCTGCTCACCTCTGTGCCGTCCCTTCCCGACCTGACCCCAGTGCAGGGGATAAGCTTCAGACAAGTCTTTCCATGTCCCTCTGCATGACAATAGACTTCCTCCCCTCTCCCATTCCACAGGCCCACCCACCCGGGACATCCACCTTTGTCATTAGCTCAGGAGAGGATGCAAGATGAGAATCTCTGCTATTGTGTGGGGAGTCTCAGTTTCCCGGGTTTCCCCCATGGACACATGTTCTTCAGCTGGGTCTGATTTTCTCCAGACAAGCTGTCTTGCGAAGGATTTGGCCAGCCCTAAGAACCTGAAGGGAAAGGGCGGAGGGGGGTTCTCTCTCTGCCCCCGACAGCCCCGAGCTGGGTCGGTCCCTCAGACCTGGCCAGGGGCAGCCCATCCCCCGGCGCCCTTCCCCGGGGCATCCAAGGGCAGGCTCGGCGCCAGCCCCACCCCGCTCGCCACTGCCCTACCATCGTCCTCCCTCGGGGGGCCTGGGCAGGACAGGGCCCCGGGTGTGGGAGGCCTCCAGATCTCAGGCCTGGCACACCGTTTACCAGGCTGCTTCCTCCTCTGACGGGGGCCCAGCACACGCCCCAGGAGACTTGGCAGCCGCCCCCAGGGCTCTATCCTCTGGAACTCGTCCCCTTGGAAGGGGCCTGGCCCAGGTGCCAGGTTCTGCTGGTCGGCCAGCCTCCTTTGGAGAAAGCAGGCAAGCCGAGCCAGGCTTGCAGTGGCCCTGGCGTGACACCTGCCACCTCAGGCAGAGGGCCTCCCGCGTGCCCTCCATGGCGGGTTTCTCCCCGGAGCCGTGGCCTGGGCACTAGGAAGGCCGGGCCTCCCCGACTCCCGGGAGGAGGGGCTAGCCCACTTGCGCCCTGGCCCCCAAACCCTCTGGTGCCATCTGCCTGTCTCGGCACTTCTGACTCCACAGAGCCTTTCCTACATCTGGGCTGCCTGCCGTGGCAAAGTGCAGGCGTGGGGTGAGGCCATGGCTTTGTCTTTCCAGGAAAAAATGAGCCCCTGGCCGAAGCAGCAGGCCCAGGCAGAGCCTTGAGCTTGAAGCCCAGTAGGTCTGTGGCCCTCAGGGCCAGAGCAATGCTTTCAAGGCAGGGAAGCGGCCTGCAAGCTGAGTGGGAGTGGGGGAGGGGAGGGAGACAGCTGAAGCCGAGTCCAGAAGGGCGGCGATGGAAGAGCTGCAGCTGGGTCAGAGCCTGGAGGGAGGGCGGGGCCTTCACTGAGGACCCCCCCGCCCCCCGAGGCCAGCCCTAGGCCCCGGCGGTCGCGCATGCGCCCTTGGCCTGTGTGGTGTGTGGGGGCTTGAACCCAAGCCCGCAGGGCTCCCGGAGCGGCCAGAGAAAGAAGGGCCCATGGAGAGGTAGGCGAGGTGGGCAGGGGGCGCCACCTTACTCTCCTCAGCTCCCTGAGGGAGAGAGAGAGAGACAGAGACAGAGAGAGAGATCCCTGACCTCTGAGTCTCTGCCTCCACCGCTGGCTGGTGCCAACTCACGCGCCATCCCACTTCCAGCCATCACCCCCACGCCTGCCCCGGGGCCAGCCCCACCACAGAGAGGCCGGTTGGTTCCTGCTCACCTCTGTGCCGTCCCTTCCCGACCTGACCCCAGTGCAGGGGATAAGCTTCAGACAAGTCTTTCCATGTCCCTCTGCATGACAATAGACTTCCTCCCCTCTCCCATTCCACAGGCCCACCCACCCGGGACATCCACCTTTGTCATTAGCTCAGGAGAGGATGCAAGATGAGAATCTCTGCTATTGTGTGGGGAGACTCAGTTTCCCGGGTTTCCCCCATGGACACATGTTCTTCAGCTGGGTCTGATTTTCTCCAGACAAGCTGTCTTGCGAAGGATTTGGCCAGCCCTAAGAACCTGAAGGGAAAGGGCGGAGGGGGGTTCTCTCTCTGCCCCCGACAGCCCCGAGCTGGGTCGGTCCCTCAGACCTGGCCAGGGGCAGCCCATCCCCCGGCGCCCTTCCCCGGGGCATCCAAGGGCAGGCTCGGCGCCAGCCCCACCCCGCTCGCCACTGCCCTACCATCGTCCTCCCTCGGGGGGCCTGGGCAGGACAGGGCCCCGGGTGTGGGAGGCCTCCAGATCTCAGGCCTGGCACACCGTTTACCAGGCTGCTTCCTCCTCTGACGGGGGCCCAGCACACGCCCCAGGAGACTTGGCAGCCGCCCCCAGGGCTCTATCCTCTGGAACTCGTCCCCTTGGAAGGGGCCTGGCCCAGGTGCCAGGTTCTGCTGGTCGGCCAGCCTCCTTTGGAGAAAGCAGGCAAGCCGAGCCAGGCTTGCAGTGGCCCTGGCGTGACACCTGCCACCTCAGGCAGAGGGCCTCCCGCGTGCCCTCCATGGCGGGTTTCTCCCCGGAGCCGTGGCCTGGGCACTAGGAAGGCCGGGCCTCCCCGACTCCCGGGAGGAGGGGCTAGCCCACTTGCGCCCTGGCCCCCAAACCCTCTGGTGCCATCTGCCTGTCTCGGCACTTCTGACTCCACAGAGCCTTTCCTACATCTGGGCTGCCTGCCGTGGCAAAGTGCAGGCGTGGGGTGAGGCCATGGCTTTGTCTTTCCAGGAAAAAATGAGCCCCTGGCCGAAGCAGCAGGCCCAGGCAGAGCCTTGAGCTTGAAGCCCAGTAGGTCTGTGGCCCTCAGGGCCAGAGCAATGCTTTCAAGGCAGGGAAGCGGCCTGCAAGCTGAGTGGGAGTGGGGGAGGGGAGGGAGACAGCTGAAGCCGAGTCCAGAAGGGCGGCGATGGAAGAGCTGCAGCTGGGTCAGAGCCTGGAGGGAGGGCGGGGCCTTCACTGAGGACCCCCCCCGCCCCCCGAGGCCAGCCCTAGGCCCCGGCCGTCGAGCATGCGCCCTTGGCCTGTGTGGCGTGTGGGGGCTTGAACCCAAGCCCGCAGGGCTCCCGGAGCGGCCAGAGAAAGAAGGGCCCATGGAGAGGTAGGCGAGGTGGGCAGGGGGCGCCACCTTACTCTCCTCAGCTCCCTGAGGGAGAGAGAGAGAGACAGAGACAGAGAGAGAGATCCCTGACCTCTGAGTCTCTGCCTCCACCGCTGGCTGGTGCCAACTCACGCGCCATCCCACTTCCAGCCATCACCCCCACGCCTGCCCCGGGTCCAGCCCCACCACAGAGAGGCCGGTTGGTTCCTGCTCACCTCTGTGCCGTCCCTTCCCGACCTGACCCCAGTGCAGGGGATAAGCTTCAGACAAGTCTTTCCATGTCCCTCTGCATGACAATAGACTTCCTCCCCTCTCCCATTCCACAGGCCCACCCACCCGGGACATCCACCTTTGTCATTAGCTCAGGAGAGGATGCAAGATGAGAATCTCTGCTATTGTGTGGGGAGACTCAGTTTCCCGGGTTTCCCCCATGGACACATGTTCTTCAGCTGGGTCTGATTTTCTCCAGACAAGCTGTCTTGCGAAGGATTTGGCCAGCCCTAAGAACCTGAAGGGAAAGGGCGGAGGGGGGTTCTCTCTCTGCCCCCGACAGCCCCGAGCTGGGTCGGTCCCTCAGACCTGGCCAGGGGCAGCCCATCCCCCGGCGCCCTTCCCCGGGGCATCCAAGGGCAGGCTCGGCGCCAGCCCCACCCTGCTCGCCACTGCCCTACCATCGTCCTCCCTCGGGGGGCCTGGGCAGGACAGGGCCCCGGGTGTGGGAGGCCTCCAGATCTCAGGCCTGGCACACCGTTTACCAGGCTGCTTCCTCCTCTGACGGGGGCCCAGCACACGCCCCAGGAGACTTGGCAGCCGCCCCCAGGGCTCTATCCTCTGGAACTCGTCCCCTTGGAAGGGGCCTGGCCCAGGTGCCAGGTTCTGCTGGTCGGCCAGCCTCCTTTGGAGAAAGCAGGCAAGCCGAGCCAGGCTTGCAGTGGCCCTGGCGTGACACCTGCCACCTCAGGCAGAGGGCCTCCCGCGTGCCCTCCATGGCGGGTTTCTCCCCGGAGCCGTGGCCTGGGCACTAGGAAGGCCGGGCCTCCCCGACTCCCGGGAGGAGGGGCTAGCCCAGTTGCGCCCTGGCCCCCAAACCCTCTGGTGCCATCTGCCTGTCTCGGCACTTCTGACTCCACAGAGCCTTTCCTACATCTGGGCTGCCTGCCGTGGCAAAGTGCAGGCGTGGGGTGAGGCCATGGCTTTGTCTTTCCAGGAAAAAATGAGCCCCTGGCCGAAGCAGCAGGCCCAGGCAGAGCCTTGAGCTTGAAGCCCAGTAGGTCTGTGGCCCTCAGGGCCAGAGCAATGCTTTCAAGGCAGGGAAGCGGCCTGCAAGCTGAGTGGGAGTGGGGGAGGGGAGGGAGACAGCTGAAGCCGAGTCCAGAAGGGCGGCGATGGAAGAGCTGCAGCTGGGTCAGAGCCTGGAGGGAGGGCGGGGCCTTCACTGAGGACCCCCCCGCCCCCCGAGGCCAGCCCTAGGCCCCGGCGGTCGCGCATGCGCCCTTGGCCTGTGTGGCGTGTGGGGGCTTGAACCCAAGCCCGCAGGGCTCCCGGAGCGGCCAGAGAAAGAAGGGCCCATGGAGAGGTAGGCGAGGTGGGCAGGGGGCGCCACCTTACTCTCCTCAGCTCCCTGAGGGAGAGAGAGAGAGACAGAGACAGAGAGAGAGATCCCTGACCTCTGAGTCTCTGCCTCCACCGCTGGCTGGTGCCAACTCACGCGCCATCCCACTTCCAGCCATCACCCCCACGCCTGCCCCGGGTCCAGCCCCACCACAGAGAGGCCGGTTGGTTCCTGCTCACCTCTGTGCCGTCCCTTCCCGACCTGACCCCAGTGCAGGGGATAAGCTTCAGACAAGTCTTTCCATGTCCCTCTGCATGACAATAGACTTCCTCCCCTCTCCCATTCCACAGGCCCACCCACCCGGGACATCCACCTTTGTCATTAGCTCAGGAGAGGATGCAAGATGAGAATCTCTGCTATTGTGTGGGGAGACTCAGTTTCCCGGGTTTCCCCCATGGACACATGTTCTTCAGCTGGGTCTGATTTTCTCCAGACAAGCTGTCTTGCGAAGGATTTGGCCAGCCCTAAGAACCTGAAGGGAAAGGGCGGAGGGGGGTTCTCTCTCTGCCCCCGACAGCCCCGAGCTGGGTCGGTCCCTCAGACCTGGCCAGGGGCAGCCCATCCCCCGGCGCCCTTCCCCGGGGCATCCAAGGGCAGGCTCGGCGCCAGCCCCACCCCGCTCGCCACTGCCCTACCATCGTCCTCCCTCGGGGGGCCTGGGCAGGACAGGGCCCCGGGTGTGGGAGGCCTCCAGATCTCAGGCCTGGCACACCGTTTACCAGGCTGCTTCCTCCTCTGACGGGGGCCCAGCACACGCCCCAGGAGACTTGGCAGCCGCCCCCAGGGCTCTATCCTCTGGAACTCGTCCCCTTGGAAGGGGCCTGGCCCAGGTGCCAGGTTCTGCTGGTCGGCCAGCCTCCTTTGGAGAAAGCAGGCAAGCCGAGCCAGGCTTGCAGTGGCCCTGGCGTGACACCTGCCACCTCAGGCAGAGGGCCTCCCGCGTGCCCTCCATGGCGGGTTTCTCCCCGGAGCCGTGGCCTGGGCACTAGGAAGGCCGGGCCTCCCCGACTCCCGGGAGGAGGGGCTAGCCCAGTTGCGCCCTGGCCCCCAAACCCTCTGGTGCCATCTGCCTGTCTCGGCACTTCTGACTCCACAGAGCCTTTCCTACATCTGGGCTGCCTGCCGTGGCAAAGTGCAGGCGTGGGGTGAGGCCATGGCTTTGTCTTTCCAGGAAAAAATGAGCCCCTGGCCGAAGCAGCAGGCCCAGGCAGAGCCTTGAGCTTGAAGCCCAGTAGGTCTGTGGCCCTCAGGGCCAGAGCAATGCTTTCAAGGCAGGGAAGCGGCCTGCAAGCTGAGTGGGAGTGGGGGAGGGGAGGGAGACAGCTGAAGCCGAGTCCAGAAGGGCGGCGATGGAAGAGCTGCAGCTGGGTCAGAGCCTGGAGGGAGGGCGGGGCCTTCACTGAGGACCCCCCCGCCCCCCGAGGCCAGCCCTAGGCCCCGGCGGTCGCGCATGCGCCCTTGGCCTGTGTGGCGTGTGGGGGCTTGAACCCAAGCCCGCAGGGCTCCCGGAGCGGCCAGAGAAAGAAGGGCCCATGGAGAGGTAGGCGAGGTGGGCAGGGGGCGCCACCTTACTCTCCTCAGCTCCCTGAGGGAGAGAGAGAGAGACAGAGACAGAGAGAGAGATCCCTGACCTCTGAGTCTCTGCCTCCACCGCTGGCTGGTGCCAACTCACGCGCCATCCCACT